>NC_091748.1:73745403-73940403 GCF_043380555.1 Nothobranchius furzeri
AGACCCCATCTTCTCAATTGACGCCGGTGGTTTGTTTTAGTCGTTACTTCAAAGACGGCAAATAATGGCTGAAGTGACTGACAGTTGTCATTTTAACACAGGCGTGATTCATCCTCTGAAAAGCTCTTTAGCATCCATTATAAATAAAAGGTGCCGTGTCATGCAATGGGATTCAAGTCAGACGTTCCCTTTTCATTTCTGTAACGTGTTTGATTGAAATTGTCGTTAAGATTCTGACTATGTTGTCAGAGTCCTCTTCCATTTAAACGCATTCTTTTATTTTGTCGTTGTCCTTTGATGGAAACGTGGCCCTTTGAGGTTGTTTGCAACCTCCATACACTTTACGTCTGCTGATGTCGTCACTCACAGGGCAGCAGGAGGCAACTGGAACACCTGAGGAAAACCTACTCAGGTAAAAAAAAAACGGAGCTTTAGCTTCACTCTCAGGCAGGTTTTATTCCTAATTCTTATAATTGCAATGCAAAGCTGCAAACACCGCAGCACGACTACGGAGAACGAGCTCATCTGCAATGAAATCGCATTTGATTTCTTACAACTTTCTATCTGGAAAGAGCTGACAGCGTTCATTTATGAGTGTTTGGTTAACAAGACTAAATTCACAGTCTTCCTTCCTCAAATCATGAATATTGAAATATAAGTATATCCATTTGCCTTCATGAAAATGCAATAATATCCAATCTGCTTGTGGTTTTTGTCCAAACCAGCAAAAGGGGCGTAATTAGACTCCAGGGGAAGAAAGCTGCTGCTAGTGGGACTTTTTCCACGTTCCTTTAGCCTTTCCACCCCATCCACACCTGCTGCATTGGTATAATTGCCCATGCAACATACAGTTTGTGTTTCTGCCCTCGTGTGGAGTTCAGCAGATCGGCCATCCTGAATAACTGGCGCTGTTTACGGCAGCGATGGTGATTAGCTTGAGTTTCGGGGTGTGCTGGGGAACAGATGGGCAGAAATCAACAGCTTGGTGTTGTGCAGCCACACAAATGTTGGTTTCTGGCAGCAGCACTGTTATTGTTGCATGAGTTTTATGGTCCAATTGTTTGCACAGGTTCGTTAAAAAAAAGACTTTCACCAAAGCAGACACCCTCTTTCTTTAGCTAATTAAATATCACACGCTGCCTCTTTTTCAACCCAACCCCTTTTGCTGGGAAATAATAAGAATGAACAATGTTCAAAATGAAACTGCTGAGTTTTCTGCTCCTGATGACCTTTAGATTCAGCTCAGGCCCAGTTGCCTCAAAATAATAATAGACAGCTTTTTCATTAAAAGGCTTGCTATGAGAAGAGCCGTGGCTTTATATGAAAAGGGCTCGTTCAGCTTCACATTAACATAAAGAAAACACAAGCTAGGCTACTGACTTCTTTCTTTTTTTTAAAGGTGTGGAAACTTTTTCGATGATTATTTCTGATTGTAATGGGTCACTCTAAGGTTGTGTGCAGGCTGAACATGAACATAGTCTCCTACACCTACGTATCTCCTGCATAATAGACGGTGAAATTCTAGGATTAGAAAATCCTGACAGCTCTACGTCACTCTGTCACTTAACATTCAAGGGCTCACCCATCTTGACTCACTACGGGGAAGGTTGTTGTTGGTTTAGCATCCAGAGAACGTCTCGACTAGTAGAAGCTAACTGCTAGCATTAGCAACTCCACCACACAGCAGAACTCCTCAAGCCGTGTGGCAGAGCAAACAGAGTCAGTGGTAGAGTTGTGTTGCTGTCAGCCAATCAGAGGTGAGATGTCTAAATATCTGAAAGTAAGTCCTGCCGTCTGAAGCTCTCCTCTTATCTGTATGGTGGCCCAGAAGGGTCAGCAAATTACAAAAGCCACAAAACAACACAACAAAACAACAACACAAAACGCGCAACACAAGAAATGCTACAACGGAAGTTCTGCTAAAACCGGAACCAGTAGTTGTGTAGTAATGCACCCGGTTTTGTTGTGTTGTGGCTTTCGTCATTTGCTGACCCTTCTGGGCCACCGTAGATCTGGCTATCTTCTAGATCCTGAAACAGGAGCACCGGGGCTTTTTGTACCCAGAGTACAAAGAGTGGCAGCGATAGCAAAAATGGAAAATGAAAAATATTTTAACAGTGGAGGAAACAGCAATGTGACATCATGAGACTGAGACACCTCAACAGGCGGTTTTGCCGAGTAGAGGTTACGTTAGAGCTGAATAATTTAGTGATGTGACGTTCACAAACAAATCGAATCTTTTGAATGGGTTTTCAAAGTGAATGATGAGAGTCGAGTCCCTGTAGAGAGCCGTTCATCTTAACAAACCTCCCCGGAAGTCGTTCAAACTCACCCGCTCAAACCCCACCCACCGCTGTGACGGACGTAGGAGGAACCATAGAAACACGTGTTTGTATACATATACATAGCTTCTCGGCACTCACAGGGAGCAGACGCTTCTGCCTTTTTCTCCCTTATCTGTGTTTTCCCAAGGCTCTTCTTGTCCCGTCTGCCTACAGAGCGCTTCTCTGCATTTCCTCTGCAACCACCTTTCATTTGCAACATGGACTTAATTAGTTGGTCATTCAACGCGATTGATAAGATTTTTTCAACAATGAGAACGGAGGAGGGGGCTCACGCTTGCCCTCAAGGGACACATGCAGCGGGATATGTGTTCGATTCCTGGAAAAAATGGAACATCATATGTCTCTCTCAGCTGTCCATTGAGGACGTCATCGAATCTGATGCCACAAGCAGCCTTGGAGCTGCATGCAAACCCCCACGCTGGAAGGAATGCAGACAAATGCTGTGAATCTCTATCCACCCACCCCCGCCTTCAGATTGAGGTCTCCACCGAGGTCAACGAGCTGAAGGACTCACTGCTCTCTGTTCTTCCCCATGATCTCTCCCTCCCACCTGTTGGTCTGCAGCTGGTCGATGCGCCGTGAGTGGCAGCTCCCGTTGGAGGCTCCAGGTTCCCGCCCATCCCTGCCTCCCCATCGGACTCTGTTGTTGTATCTGTGCTGTTTGTGCTTACATGTTGAAGGAGTTTTTTTGTATAATAGAGTTACTCCCCGCTGGGTCTAACTCTGCTATGCCTTTTTTTACCTACCCCCACTTATCCTCATGTAACACCCCTTTCATCTATCTATTAGGTAGCGCGACTCATGTTGCGAATGACCGCAGGCACCAATTCTTGTCATGTGTCTTACCCACGTATGTCTGATCTTTGAATTGCGTGCACTGAAACTCAATTTCGTTTCTCTGTATGTCCTGCACATGTGGTAGAAATGACAATAAATCAATTCATTCATTCATTCATATCTTGGGAGGAACGCTAACCAACCCTGTGCGCCCTCACGGACACTGCAGGAAGACGTTGCTCTTGACACCCGTCAGTCTGTTGGCTTCCCTGTGTTCAAAGGAGCCAGTCTTTTGAACGGCATTTTGGGTAAACGGTCGACTAATGAACGGTTCCCATGACAGAGCCATAAATCCCATCACTAGAATAATGTAAAACAAAACCATTGAAAAGTAGAAAGACGTGTTTTTATTTATTGGCATTTATGTTTACTTGTTTTTCTCTTTTATTGTTGGCTTTGCGTCTTTTAGTGATTTGGTTTTACTATAAACAGAAACTTTGTCCCTCCATGTGTGTGGGGCGACGATGGCACAGGAGTTAAGTGCTCTCCCCGTAATCGGAAGGTTGCGGGTTCGAGCCCAGCTCAGTCTGTCGCTGTCGTTGTGTCCTTGGGCAAGACACTTAACCCACGTTGCCTGCTGGTGGTGGTCGCCTCTCTCAGTGCGCCCCAGGGCAGCTGTGGCTACATCGTAGCTCATCCCCACCAGTGTGTGAATGTTTGTGTGAATGGGTGAATGACTGATTGTGTTGTAAAGCACCTTGGGGGTTCCAGGACTCTAGAAGGCGTTATATCAAATACAGGCCATTTACCATTTACCATTTAAAGTGCTTCATAAATAAAGACTGATTGATTGGTTGACTGACTGACAGAAATTATTAAAAGTTTTGTCCTCTGATTCACTATTATGTTTTCCCGCTTTTCACTTTTTTCTATTCCTAATATTTGACATTTCCAAATGTCTTTCTTCCTCCAGAGTCGTGATCTTTTTCAAGCTCTAATCTTTGTTGTTTAAACTATAATCGCTGTCAATTTTCACAGCGTTCTGAGTTTTGACGGCTTAAAATGTGCATAAAAGCTGGGATGGTTTGAAATTCCGCTTTGATGAAAAGCCACCTCCAGAATGAAACAAACAACAGCAGATTGTATAAAGTCCTAGAGAGTCTGTTAGCGTAAAAACTGCAGATGTTTGTTGTTTTTCTGCAGTTTTATTTATTTATTTTTGGTTCCGTTTCATGGTGCACTCAGCAAATGAACAAACATCCCGTTCCTCTTTTCCCACTTCAGTGCTGCGCTCAGGCATAATGAGCTTCTGATGATCAGTGGGTGTCTGCAGCTTGGACTGGACACGTTTCACACTTGAGTTGCTGCGCAGAGGTAAAATACACAGTTCTACTTTAGGATCTAACAAATTTGTTCAAGGATGTCATTTAATAATCTAGAGCAAACAAACAAAAATAAATGGTGCAGTTGGTGATACTGTTGCCTCGCAGCAAGGTTGCGGGTTTGAATCCCAGATGCAGCCTTTCTGTGTGGAGGTAGCACGTTCTCTCACCATGCAGACGTGGGGTTTCTCCCAGTGCTCCAGCGTCCTCCCACAGACCTAAAACACAGATGTAGGGGGTTTGAAGACCATCAATTTCTCTTACACTTTAAGAAAAGAAATGTTGAATTATGTCAACGGGTTCAACTAAACCTAGTTGCTTAAAGCCGGGCGGACACTGTGCGATGTTTTCACTCGTAGCACTCAGCTGCAGCTCACACTGTATGACTTCCTCGCAGGGCAGATCTCACGAGTCATGCGCTCACACTGCACGACCCAGTTCTCGGATGCGACCTGACTGCTCACACTGTACGTCTGGTAGCAACACGTCGGACCTAAAAATACGCTAAAAATAGCAGTTTTTACACAACACGTCATTCTTTTTTGTCTTGTTTTGCCTGTTGTCCTTCGGGAGTCCTGCAGGAGGACACACAGGGATTTATGGGGTTGGATGAGGAAAACGAAATAAAGAAAGTAAATCTGTGTTTTGTGATCAGTTTAATTTGACATGAACACGACAAACACGCTTTCTTGACAATCCTTGTGAGTAAAAAAACGTGTAGAAACAAAAACGAACAACGTGTGTTATTAGGAAAATAGCGGGCGAGCGGTGTTGATGCAGGATTGCGCATGCGCCGTGAGCGGTTCTGGTCCTTTTTGGGTCGCAGCTGCTCGCAGCGCCGCTTCAACAGTACGATACCCTCACGAGGGACGAGCAAAATATCAAACACGCCAGAAGTCTGTGCGAGCTCACGATTGCTGATCGGTAGCTGGCCACGTGGTGTTAATCGCCTCTCGTAACCCCCTGTACACTACACGACGCTCAGCGCAAAACTCGCCCCGATCTTGTGGATTCTCGCACGAGTGGAAAATCGGCTCAAATAAGTGAAAAAGTCGCACAGTGTACGCCCGGCTTAACTCATTCACTGCCAGCTGTTTTCTGATCAGAAAGCCCCTGAATGCCAGCGTTCTTGAGCATTTTTCAGTTTTTCACATTTAAAGGGACTTTACGGAGTTTTGAATTTTTCTGCTCGCGATTGCCCCCTCAGGCCAAAAGCGTAACGGCAGCTTCAATAGTAGGCTCGTGCACGAGGCACGCATGCTGTCCGTGCACACTCCTTAATGAAAATAACAGCTGAGACGAAGCTCTGAGAGCTGACAGTCCCTTGTGTGTGTGTTCTGTACCTTTCTCTTCAGCACAGCCGACAAAGGTTTGTGATGGGTCAGTCCTCCTGCATGCTCACATCATTCCCTTCCTTTGCTTGAAAAATTGTTCCAAAATGAAAGTTGAACCCACATCTTTTTTATCTGTGAATTCAATGCCGTTCAGCGAGTCTCAAATAAAAATTTGGGCATCTTACTGTAAAAAAAATATACCATTAATGTAAAAAAGAAACTCTAAATAAACTATGTTCACATCCAGAATCGTGCCTGGGTCTTCTGCACAAAAGCCCGAATTCTTATTAGGCAAGCTAAAGCACCAGTGATGTCCTATGTATCTGTAACATTTATATCCTTGATGACAGCTGAAACAACGTTCAAAGAACGGTTCGGAGGGCGATGCCTGAGCGTGAACGCGCATGAAGCAGCCTGCTCGACCCGAGCATCTCTCTTTTTCTGTGATTTTACAGAAAAACAGGCAATCACAGTAAAAATACCAGGGCTCATTTTACAGGACCAGGGCATTGCAGGAGAATGTATGAAGAAGACATTTATTATTTCTATACATGTTTTGGCTGTCAAACTTCCATAATGCCCCTTTAAGTAGGTTTAGTTGAACTAGTTGGCATAACTTGGTTGAGTAAATTCAACATTTGATTTCTTACAGTAACTCGATGGAAAGTCATGAAGATTAAGCACTTTTCCTGCTGTCAAAGGGAAAAAAAGTGTGCAATAATGTTCGTGTCTGTGTCTTTTTACGTCTGACTGGTTACAAAACATCTCATGCACCGGGCAAATCTTACGGAAAGTAACCAGTGCAGATGATGCATTTGTAGTCAAGCCAATTTAAGATCACATCCAGTTAAACTTTCTAAAACTGATTTCAAGTGATTGACTTTTTCAACCCTGTGCCACAGCCATCAACTTTAACAGGTTGTGCAAAACCTCGCAAATCCCCTTTTTATTACGAAAACATAATCTGTTAGCAACTGAGTATTCCTTTGGAGGACTAGACCTTTAATTTTGTCTACCTTCAAAAGGCAAGTTAATTAGCTGCAGAGTACAGAATGAAATATATATATATATATATATATATATATATATATATGAATATATATATATATATATATATATATATATATATATATAAATTGTGGTTTTGTAATGAAAAAAAGCTAATGTGCACAAAACATTTTCTAAATCTTCCTCCGTTTAATGATGTGTGAAGCATTAGCACTAATCTAAATGCAATAGTTTTTATCCAGTAAACAGGAATGGAAAGTTTAATGTAACAAGCATGTGCAATTTGAATATAAAGAGGAAAAAATGTCAAGGCCTACTGTTTTGCAGGGCTCACAGCAGGGAGGGCGCCCCAAGGGTTGCAGCATTTGTTTGTTCACTGACAGAAAACCGCGCTGATACAAATTGAAAAGACTTTTTTCATCTCTTTATATGACCCCCCCCCCTCCCGTGACACGTGCTTTGTGTGTAAAAATACCCAATTTTTAAAAAAACAACAGGGTTTAACTTGTGACGCTGTGTTCTGTCACTCGGGATGCTAATGGCGCTGACGCACAAAATAATTATGTTTCATATATTTAAATCCCAAACTTTGCAAGCACAGCATGAGGGCTGGATGCTGATATCTATATAAGTTCAGCATTCAGTCAAAGTTTCTGCACAAATCCTTTCAAGTTGCTCCTAATTTCTGTGTTTGAAAACAAACGTACGTCTCTGCGCTAGCTGCTGCAATGCTCGGACACCATGTGAGTGGGTCATTATGAGCCTGTATATTCTGGCTTTGCCCTACTTAACCGCCACACCCATTGAGCCTCTGCTGTCGTTGGAACGCCTCTGATGAAGACCCCCCCCCCCACCCCCCCCACCCCGCACGTCCCGTCCACGAGTGCTGCATATCAAGGATGAAGCCACTTGCTGTGACCAAGATTGCTTTGGCTGCTTCTGTTCTTCATTATTTTTTTACCAACTTTACTGCAAAGTGGAGGAAAAAGCTGCAGACGGCTTAAATAATACACCAGACACAGTGTGGCTCTCACAAAAATATAACTCCTACTACGGCTGAGCTCCTCTGCAAAAAATAAAAGAGGGTCTTGTGGAGCTTGGAGTGACAGAGATCTACACGTGATCAACATTCTGGATGATGCTCGAGCTCTAGAGCTTGAAGGGGAGTAATGAGACCATCTCACAGGTCCCTAGCTGCGGAAGCCGTTTGTGATCACCGTGTGTGCACTCATGAACGATTCGTGCTTTTTGTAAATTTCAGTCAATCCTTCTTTTGATTCTGATTGAGCTGCACACAAATTAGTGTCTGACAGTTTGTTGCATCAGAATAAGGCGACATTGTCCTGCTGAGACTTCTGACAGCAGCACAAATCCCAAGCATGCTCATGAAACGCCAAGGGGGGAAAAGTGAAAGAGGTCCTGTGTTCTGTAAACGAAAGCAGCTTAACTCCTCGTGTCATCTGGAAGACGACTCGCCTCTCGTCCAAGAGGATTCTCCAGTTCTGAAGCACTGGGTGGGAGAAGCAGGCTTGTAATCAGAAACAATTACACTGACTGGGGAATTGAGGTCACCAATGATGTCACTGATGAGGCCATTAAGGTCACACGCATCTCTGGCCCAACCCTCGTAGAAGGAGTTTAGTGTAGGTTAGATTATGGATGACTGAGAAACTTCTCCAACATATTTAGAGACATTCCCGCAGCATTTTGTATTTTTAGTCCTGCTTATTAAAGCTTCAAAGTTCTACTTGACCTTATTTCATCATAAACAAGGGCATTCACAACAAGAGCTGAACTTAGCTGGCTTCCTGGGTCTAATTTATTAAAGTCTAAAACTTCTGTTCTGATATCAAAGGTTATGTTAAGGAAGACTGTTTTCTTGTATTAGGTAAATGTTTAAATATGCAATTGTAATTCCCTGGTGCCACCTTAAAAACCTGCAGTTGGTAACAGGACATGATGTCATCAGTAAATAGGAAGTAAGTCTGTGAATTAAGGAGAAGGCATGTGCAGCATGGTGACCTTAGCCAGATAAATCCAGTGGCATCCACATACATCCTATGTCTTTGGTAGCATTGTGGGTATGTATAGACTTGTTTTATATGTTATGTGCATGTATAAATCATTTTCTTTCGAGTAAGTTAATTTTTTTGTAAGTTTAATGATAAAACCGATCTTGTGCAGTTTGAGCTAGCAATCGCTAATGGAGCTACTTAAAGGGGAACAACAAACACATTAAAGCCATTCATTATAGCGAGACTTGTTAAAATCATAATTTGATGTTTGTAATTGAGTTAAAAAGATAAGTAATTCATATGGACATTGCATGTTGACATATTTAAAAAGAAACTGGGTTAATACATTTTCATCGTTATATATGTACATGGTGAATAAGTACAGTGATTATGCCTTGTACTGTTTGTTACAGTTTCACCTTTCCCTGTGTCAATAAACCTGTGAACCGGGAATCGTTTCATCAGAGTCTTGATGTGGGGAAGGAGTTTAGCTGACTGCCCATCCCTAGCAGAGGCAGTACAGTGAAACCACACTTCCTAGCGGGCAAGATAACGTGGAAACACCGACAGATGGTAAGGAGACCATCATCTCAAGCAACTAATGGACAATTAACACATCTAAGCAGAGATTCGCTAAGAAATTGTTCAGTCCAAGTCAGAAGAAACAACCATGTCAAAAACGAACTCGCACACTCCTTCTGCGCACTCCAGTGCATCATCTAATGGGTCTGCGGCAGCCAAGGCACGAGCACGCGCAGAAGCAGCAAAGGCTTGTCTTTCTTATGCTGAGGAGGAAATAAACCTAAAACTAGAAAAGGCTAAATTGGAAGCCTCACTGAAAATGCTAGAATATAAGAAAGAAACTGCTGCAGCCATTGTGGAGGCAGAAGCGCTGGAAGCTGCAGCTGATATCAATAGTGAAAGACGTAGTTGTGACCTTGTACTAGATTCCGACCCTCTAGAAACAACTCAACGGACACAACAGTATGTTGTGGACCAAAGCAAAGTATCAGAGACAGAGCATCAGCGGCATGAAAATGTTACTCCAATAAAAATAGAGTCATTCTCCAGCTCACATGGAGTTCAGATCTGTAAAGAAGAAGATTTTCACGAGTCACGACGAGTAAGATTTGAACATAGTTCTGCTACTCCAACCCAGAATCTCAGATCTCAAAATGACTATAGGGGTGCATTTTCCTCAGACTATCCCATTTCTCCTAACGCCAACTATAGCAACCCCAACCCAAATGATTTTGTGAGATATCTTGCACGCCGTGAACTTGTGTCTACAGGCTTACTTCAATTTAATGACAAGCCACAGAATTACAGAGCCTGGAAACGCTCATTTCTTTCTGCAACCAGTGGCTTAGATTTGACTGCGAGTGAAGAGATGGATCTTCTCTTAAAGTGGCTTGGTAAGGAGTCAAAAGAACACGCAGAGCAGATCAGAGCAATTCATGTTAATCATCCAGGAGCTGGGCTGGATATGATATGGGAAAGACTCGATAGAACCTATGGCTCAACAGAGGCAATAGAGGATTCTCTCTTTAAGCGCATTGACACGTTTCCAAAGTTAGGAAACCGAGACTATGCTAAGTTAACAAAGTTGAGTGATCTTCTGATGGAACTTCTTTTGGCTAAGGATGAAGGAGACCTACCTGGACTTTCATTCCTTGACACAGCAAGAGGTGTTAACCCAATCGTGCAGAAGCTCCCCTTTCATCTGCAAGAAAAGTGGGCTTCAGCTGGTGCATCGTACAAACGGCGAGAGCATGTGCCATATCCGCCCTTTACCTTTTTTGTAGAGTTTGTTAGCCAGGAGGCTAGCACTGCCAACGATCCAAGCTTCAACTTCATCACTCAGACAGACATCAGCCACAGAACTGAGAAGTTAGCGTGGCAGCCAAACAAGCATAGAGAAATCTCAGTTTGTAAAATGGACGTATCCTCCAGAGCTAGTTCTGATTTTAGTAAATTCTCATCAAAGCTTGATGATTGTGATAAAGTATGCCCCATTCATGGGAAACCACACCCATTACGCAAATGTCGTGCATTCAGAGAAAAATCGATTGAAGAGCGCAAGATGTTCTTGAAGGAACACAATTTGTGTTTCAGATGCTGCGCAGCATCATCGCACCTTGCTAGGGATTGCAAGGTCAAAGTGCAGTGTTCCGTGTGCAAGAGTGAAAGGCACGACACAGCTCTGCATCCGGGGCCTGCACCTTGGATAGAAGTGAAGGACCCTGCTCCAGACCATGGCGGGGAGGAAGTTGAAACTCTGCCTCAATCGGACATCACCGCCAAATGCACGAAGGTTTGCGGGGGAGATATGATGGACCGATCCTGTTCCAAAATATGCCTCGTGAAGGTATATCCAGCTGGGAAAAGAGAAAAAGCAGTAAAGCTGTATGCAATTTTGGATGAGCAAAGCAACAGGTCGTTAGTTCGCTCACAATTTTTTGAAGTGTTTGGTGACAGAAGCCCAAGTGCGCCATACATACTGAGAACATGTGAAGGAGTAAAAGAATCATCAGGAAGGAGGGCAAGTGGATATGAGGTGGAATCTCTTGATGGGACAGTCCATATTCCATTACCCAGTCTCACAGAATGCAAGGAAATCCCCAACAATAGGGATGAGATTCCAACCCCTGATATCGTTCTTCATCATGCACATTTAAAGTCACTGGCACACCTCATCCCAGATCTGGACCCAAATGCCCAGATCATGCTTCTCTTAGGGCGGGACGTTATCAGAGTACATAAAGTCCGCAAGCAGGTGAATGGTTCACACAACCAGCCCTATGCTCAGAAGTTAGATCTGGGATGGGTTGTTGTGGGCAATGTGTGTCTCGGCAGTGTCCATAGGCCATCAGCAATCAGCTCCTTCTACACAAATACCACAGAGCTGCGGAGGCCATCTATCTTTAACCCGTGCCCCAATGTGTTTTGTGTTAAAGAAAGGTACAGCGTCACCCAGGTTGCAAACCATCTTGCAACATGTTCTGAACAAGAGTCCACCTGTGATGTTGACCATCTTGGATGCAATGTGTTCAAAAGGACCAAAGAGGATAACCAAGTTGCTCCTTCGATTCAGGACGCTTCATTCATGAATATAATGAAGGATGGACTACAGAAAGACACAAATAACAGCTGGGTAGCCCCGTTACCCTTCAAGAGCCCACGTCAGCAGCTTCCTAACAACAGGCCTCAGGCACTGAAGCGTCTCAAGTCTCTCATTCACAACTTTGAGAGGAAGCCTGAAATGAAGGAACACTTCCTTAGCTTCATGGAACAGATGTTCAAAAATGGTCATGCAGAGTTGGCTCCTCCATTGGGTGAGGAGGAAGAGCGATGGTATTTACCAACATTCGGTGTGTACCATCCCAAGAAACCAAAGAAGATCAGAATAGTTTTTGACTCCAGTGCTCGATTCAATGGTGTGTCACTCAACGATGTGCTGTTGACGGGGCCTGACCTGAACAACACACTGCTGGGTGTATTGATTCGCTTTAGAAAGGAAGCTGTTGCATTCTCAGCAGACATAGAACAAATGTTCTACTCTTTCTTGGTCAGAGAAGAGGACAGAAACTTCTTGAGGTTTCTATGGTTCCGTGATAACGACCTCTCCAAAGACATCGTGGACTACCGCATGACAGTCCACATGTTTGGGAATAGCCCCTCGCCTGCGGTGGCTATTTATGGCCTGCATCAATCCGTTCAGGTCAGTGAGTTCCAGGTTGACCCTGATGTAAAGCATTTTGTGATGCGAGACTTTTATGTAGATGATGGGTTGAAGTCTCTGCCTACAGTCGAAGCAGCAATCGACTTGTTAAAGAAGACACAGGATGTCCTCTCCAGATCTAACCTGAGGTTGCATAAGATTGCAGCAAACAAGACGGAGGTCATGAGAGCCTTTCCTTCAAGAGACTATGCAAGTGACCTTAAAGATCTTGACCTCGATGCAGACACAGTGCCGATGCAACGCAGTCTCGGGCTCAACTGGAACCTTCAAACAGATTGCTTTGTCTTCAGTGTCTCTCAGGAGACAAAACCTTATACCCGCCGGGGAGTCTTATCTATCATTAACAGTCTCTATGATCCTCTTGGGTTTGTAGCACCAGTTTTAATACAAGGCAAGACCATTCTACGAGAGCTCACTGCTGAGAATTGTGACTGGGATGCGCCATTACCTCGAGACAAAGAGGAAGCTTGGACCTCGTGGAGAGCTTCACTGACAGAGTTGTCAAGTCTGATGATACCCAGACCCTACACTGAAACTTCACCATCGACAGCTGTCAACAGAGAATTGTGTGTTTTCTCTGATGCTTCAACAAAAGCTATTGCTGCAGTAGCATATCTTAGAGTCACAAACACTGCTGGAAACCATCATGTGGGGTTTGTCATGGGAAAGGCCAAGCTGGCTCCTCGTCCAGAGCACACAATCCCGAGATTGGAGCTCTGTGCAGCAGTACTGGCTGTTGAGTTGTCAGACCTGATCTCAGCAGAACTTGATCTTCAGCTTAATGCTGTGACTTATTACACAGATAGCAAGGTGGTTCTGGGCTACATTTACAATGAGACTAGGCGATTTTATGTGTACGTAAGCAATCGAGTCCTGCGCATTCGAAGATCCTCCAGTCCACGCCAGTGGCGCTACGTGGCCACAAACCAGAACCCTGCAGACCATGCAACACGTTCGGTTGCTGCGGGCACTTTAAAAGACACCAACTGGCTTAGTGGACCCAAGTTTTTGTCCAAACCAGAGCAAGATGTCCCTGGCATCACCTTTGATCTTGTGGAACCAGGTTCAGATCCAGACATCCGACCGTTTGTGTCTACATTAAGCACTGCCACAGCATCCAAGCAACTTGGGTCCCAACGATTCACCAAGTTTTCTTCGTGGCGGTCACTGACTCGTGCAATCGCCCATCTGAAACATATTGCCAGTTGCTACAACATGATCACAACGAACAGACTTTGTAAGGGCTGGCATCTTTGCAAGACAGGATTGAGTGTTGAGGAATCCACCCAGGCCTCAGACATCATCATTCGATCAGTCCAAGAAGAGGTTTATGGTGAGGAGATCAAATGTATCATGGTACACAAAGAGGTTCCCAGAAGTAGTCCTCTGAAAAGTCTCGATCCCTTTATTGATGCACATGGCCTACTAAGAGTCGGAGGTCATCTTAACTATTCAAGCCTTGCTCAGAGTGAGAAGACTCCTGTGATTATTCCAGGGAATCATCATATTGCGACCCTGCTCATTAGAAAGTACCACGAACAAGTTCACCATCAAGGGCGACTCTTTACGGAAGGGGCTGTCCATTCAGCTGGGTTGTGGATTGTTGGTGGCAAGAGAAAAGTGAGCAGCATCATCTACCGATGTGTGACATGCAGAAGACTCAGAGCTCCAGCAAGCTGTCAAAAAATGGCCAGCCTTCCGGCAGATCGTCTTTCAACAGACCCTCCCTTCACAAATGTTGGCCTTGATGTGTTTGGTCCTTGGAGGCAGTAGAGGGCAGTAGAGGGCGACAACGTCCTCTGCTGCCCGCAGATAAACGGAGAAAGAAGTGACGCCACCATCAGCGTCAGCCTGAAGAAGCCGGCAGCTGTCGGCGAAACCGTAGCTACAAACAGGTAAACAAAACTGTTTCTGTGTTTAAAAAAGAACGAAAGCATGGATTTACAAAGACACAGCAAGAACACACCTAAGATGTTCAAAGAGAAATACGGACAACAAGGAACGAAGGACTTTTGCCGTTTGGAACGATTACACCAGAAACGCGCACGTCTAAGAAACCACCTTCGCTTCTGTTTAAGATGCCGGGACGAAAACATCACACCCACAAGCCTACAGCTGAAAACATCGATCCGGACCCAGACAGCACAAAATATAATAGAAAGAGCACAGAGAGCACTGCTCAAGGAGAGGATAAGGAACGTCATAACCAAACAGAGGCGTGTGGAGGACGAACTGGAAAGAGGACACCTGGACTTGAAAAGGAATTACAAACTTGATAAACAAATGGAGGAACTAATTAAAGGACACATGATGGAAAAACAGGAACAAGAGTTCATAAAAGTGAAAGAAAGACACATAAAGAAGTTAAAAAGACTCATAAACAAGAAAAAGAGGGGAGAAATACAAGGCAACTCCACACCAAACTCATGGGTATGTAACATTTCACAATACAAACTAACAGAAGCAGAAGAGAGCATATTAAAGAAAGGTTTAAACTTTGCAGTCACACCAAAAGAAATACCATATGATGAATTTATTGTAGCAACAGAACTAGCATGTCAACAGATCACAGATGAGGGAAAGAAAGCAGAACTCAGAAATAACGTAGTTGGGATATTAAAAAACAGCCAAATTCAACACAGCAATATTACAAAAGAAGAACAATCAGCCATGACAGCTTTATCCAAAAATGAACAGATAATTATTCTACCGGCAGATAAAGGAAGAACCACAGTAGTTATGGACAGAGAAAAATATAAACAACAGATGAAACGGATGCTAGAAGACAAAAATACATATGAAATACTTAAAAAAGATCCAACAGAAAACATTAAGAAAAACATGAAAAAATTACTGAAGCCACTGCACGAAAAAGGCAAAATAACAGAAAAAATGTACAAACACTGGATTCCCACAGCAAACATAACACCAAGAATATATGGAACACCAAAAATACATAAACAAAACACCCCACTTAGACCAATAGTTGACAGCATAGGTACACCAACATACAACATGGCAAAAGATATCAGCAGAATCATCAGCCCGTTATTAGGAAATACAGACCAACACTGCAAAAATAGCATAGAATTGGCAAAAGAACTAAAGGAAATTACAATAGAAGACAACGACATACTCATCTCACATGACGTCACATCTCTGTTCACAAAAACACCAACCCAAAAAACCATAGACATGGTAGTTAACAGAATCAGACAAGACAAGACTTTACATAAAAGGACAAACCTCACAGCAGATGACATAGCACAACTGATAGGACTGGTAGCTAACTCCACTTACTTCACATACGACAACACAATATACAAACAACTGGAAGGCTTCGCCATGGGTAACCCGTTATCAGCCACCCTGTGCGAGTTTTTCATGGAAGACCTGGAACAAAAAGCCATAGCCACCGCCCCCCCAAACTGCAAAATAAAACTATGGAAACGCTACGTAGACGACATACTGGAAATCATACCAAAAGGTCAAACAGAAACACTAACACAACACTTAAACAATATTGACGACACGGGCAACATAAAATTCACTTATGAGTTAGAAACAGAAGGCAGCATAGCATTTATGGACATGAAAATCACCAGGCAGACCGACGGGACCCTAAACATAAACACATACAGGAAACCAACACACACAGACCAATATTTATTATGGACATCAGAACACCCCGCCATACACAAAATGTCAGTAATCAGAACATTATATCACCGAGCAAACATAATAACAGAAGAGAGAGACCGTAAACAAGAGGACAAACACATACAACACGCTTTAAAGACCTGCAGATACCCGACATGGGCAATAAACAAAGGAAAACAACAAACAAAAACAGAAAGCAAAGAACAACCCAAAAAAAGAACCAGAAACCCAGAAAGACAAGAACCAAAACCAGTGATAACCCTACCATACATCAGAGGCATAACGGAAAAAATAAGAGCAACAATGAAAAAACACAACATAAACACACCAACAAAGCCATACACAACAGTTAGAAACAGATTAGTACACCCAAAAGACAAAATATCAGCTGGACAAAAATGTGGAGTCATCTACGAAATCCCATGCAAAATATGCAATAAAACATACATAGGAGAAACCGGACGCCAACTCAATACACAGAAAGGAGTGCGAGAAAGAGGCAAATCGTAAACACACAAGAGCAGCAAAAGAAGAAGCAGAAAGTACAATAAAAAAGTCAGCCGTAACAGATCATTGCTTAAGAGAAAATCATATAATGGACTGGGACAGCACACGGATCATAACCACTGAACAACAAAAATACAAAAGATGGATCAAGGAAGCAATATAGATAAGGAGACGTGGATGTGGGACCATGAACAGGGACGACGGAGTTTACACGCTGGACCACGCATGGGACTGCATCGTCGGAGAGGGGAGAGCGGGCAGTAGAGGGCGACAACGTCCTCTGCTGCCCGCAGATAAACGGAGAAAGAAGTGACGCCACCATCAGCGTCAGCCTGAAGAAGCCGGCAGCTGTCGGCGAAACCGTAGCTACAAACAGGTAAACAAAACTGTTTCTGTGTTTAAAAAAGAACGAAAGCATGGTCATTGGAGTGTTTCTGCACGCCGGACTAGCGGAGGCCTCTCACACAGCAAAAGGTGGGCCGTGATTTTTACATGTATGAGCGTAAGAGCAGTTTATATTGAAGTCATAGAATCCCTCGACACGTCCAGCTTTATCAACGCATTAAGGCGGTTTCTAGCAGTCAGAGGGCCAGTCAAAAGTATTCGATCAGACAGAGGCACTAACTTCATGGGTGCTTGTCAGGCCTTGAAGATACCTTCTAACATCGACCACAATGGTGTCAAGTCTTACCTGTCAGCCCAAGGATGCTCTTGGACATTCAACCCTCCATATGCCTCCCACTTTGGTGGAACGTGGGAAAGGATGATTGGTCTGGCTAGAAGGATTCTTGACTCCATGTTCCTCCAGCTCAAAGGGAAGCTTACCCATGAAGTGTTGGTAACTTTCATGGCAGAAGTAGCAGGCATTATTAATGCCCGACCTCTTGTTCCTGTAACAACTGACCCCGACAACTCATTCATTCTTACGCCAGCTGCTATTCTAACACAGAAGGTAAACTGTGTTCCTGCTCCTCCAGGAGAGTTTGGACCCTCTGACCTCTACAAGCCTCAGTGGAGACAAGTCCAGCACCTGTCCAACACCTTCTGGGACAGGTGGCGCAAGCAGTTCCTTCCAACATTGCAATCACGTAGGAAGTGGCAGTCATCTAACCCAAACATTAAGCCAGGGGATGTTGTTCTCCTCAAGGACAGCCAAGTACAAAGAAATAAGTGGCCACTTGGTCTGATAATACAGACCTTCCAAAGCAAAGATGGTAAAGTTCGCCAGGTCGAGGTCAAGGTCATCAAGCCCGGCGGAGAAACATTGTTTGTCAGACCCATTACAGAAATAGTACTTCTTCTGGCTCCAAATGTCTAGGTGTTAAACTGTCATTGGTAAAGTGTGGTGGCTTTAATCACGCCAGGCGGGGAGTGTTCTGATATCAAAGGTTATGTTAAGGAAGACTGTTTTCTTGTATTAGGTAAATGTTTAAATATGCAATTGTAATTCCCTGGTGCCACCTTAAAAACCTGCAGTTGGTAACAGGACATGATGTCATCAGTAAATAGGAAGTAAGTCTGTGAATTAAGGAGAAGGCATGTGCAGCATGGTGACCTTAGCCAGATAAATCCAGTGGCATCCACATACATCCTATGTCTTTGGTAGCATTGTGGGTATGTATAGACTTGTTTTATATGTTATGTGCATGTATAAATCATTTTCTTTCGAGTAAGTTAATTTTTTTGTAAGTTTAATGATAAAAACGATCTTGTGCAGTTTGAGCTAGCAATCGCTAATGGAGCTACTTAAAGGGGAACAACAAACACATTAAAGCCATTCATTATAGCGAGACTTGTTAAAATCATAATTTGATGTTTGTAATTGAGTTAAAAAGATAAGTAATTCATATGGACATTGCATGTTGACATATTTAAAAAGAAACTGGGTTAATACATTTTCATCGTTATATATGTACATGGTGAATAAGTACAGTGATTATGCCTTGTACTGTTTGTTACAGTTTCACCTTTCCCTGTGTCAATAAACCTGTGAACCGGGAATCGTTTCGTCAGAGTCTTGATGTGGGGAAGGAGTTTAGCTGACTGCCCATCCCTAGCAGAGGCAGTACAACTTCATTAAGAGATAACAGGATTACAGGTATTAATGCCTTTGTTAACTCAGGCTCTCTGCTTTAGTCTCAGTGTGCATTCACTAATAAGGTCGTCGTTGTCGTCGTTGTCCTCCGCTTATCCGGGTCTGGGTCCGGGTCGCGGGGGCAGCATCCCAACTAGGGAGCTCCAGACCGTCCTCTCCCCGGCCACCTCCACCAGCTCCTCCGGCAGGACCCCAAGACGTTCCCGGACCAGATTGGAGATGTAACCTCTCCAACGTGTCCTGGGTCAACCCGGGGGCCTCCTGCCGGCAGAACATGCCCGAAACACCTCCCCAGGAAGGTATCCAGGAGGCATCCTGACCAGATGCCCAAACCACCTCAACTGACTCCTTTCGATCCGGAGGAGCAGCGGTTCTACTCCGAGTCCCTCCCAAATGTCCGAGCTCCTCACCCTATCTCTAAGGCTGAGCCCGGCCACCCTACGGAGGAAACTCATTTTGGCCGCTTGTATCCGCGATCTCGTTCTTTCGGTCATTACCCAAAGCTCATGACCATAGGTGAGGATTGGGACGTAGATCGACCGGTAAATCGAGAGCCTGGCTTTCTGGCTCAGCTCCCTCTTCACCACGACAGATCGGCTCAGCATCCGCATCACTGCAGACGCCGAACCAATCCGCCTGTCGATCTCCCGATCCCTCCTACCCTCACTCATGAACAAGACCCCGAGATACTTAAACTCCTCCACTTGAGGTAGGACCTCTCTCCCGACCCGGAGGTGGCAAGCCACCCTTTTCCAGTCGAGAACCATGGTCTCAGATTTGGAGGTGCTGATCCTCATCCCAGCCGCTTCACACTCGGCCGCGAACCTACCCAGCAAGGTAATTAGGTTGTGTGCCAAGCATCATCGGACAATGTTTTTTTCTCTCAAGATGGATAAAAAAAAACCACAGAAACTCGGAAAGAAATACAATGGTGAAAATTAAAGATTTAAAAGAAGAGGAGCCGGCATCTGGTCAGGACACCTCCCTGGTGAGGATTTCTGGGCACATCCAACCAGGAGGACACCTAAAGTAAGACCCAGGACACACTGGAGGGACTACGTCTCTCAGCTGGCCAGGAAACGACCTGGATTCCCTAATTAAGTGTAGTGCTGGCCCAAGTGGCTGTGAAGAGGGAGGAGTGGGCCTCTCTGCTTAGGCTGCTGCCCCCGCGACCTCCTGGATAAGAAGCTGAACACGGAAGGGTGAAGAACAGGATGTCACTATGTCAGATGGTATCTGACGTATTGGACCAGGACTAATCCCATCCTAATCAGGGCAGGCGGCTCGGACCTGGGTCGAATCCAGAAACCAGCCACCGCAGGCTTCAGGCAGACGTACGAGGTCTGTCTGGACATACGGAAATTCTCCATCAGTCATCAGTAAAACTTGGAAAAACCTTTCTCCTCCAGTCATCAGCTTTGTTCTGGACCCAGGCGGATGGTGAAGAGTTGTGCAACAAGTCGTAACATAATCTAAAATGCAAACAGAGCAGGAATTAAAATATAATATGCAATATTCACTTATAAGTGATCCGCTAAAGGAAAAACAACAGAATACTGTTAAAGTGTATAATCATTCAAATGCATACAATCAGCGCCTGTTTAATAGATTAAACCTACACATGGTCTCGTCTGTGGCACTGTTTTTATTTCTTCCTCCATATCGGAGCATCGCCCGCCGCTGGAGTCTTCCTTTCCCGACTCTCTCTGCGTACTGTAGAGCCTCAACGTGACATTTTCACCGCTCATCAAAAGTATTCTCGTAAAGGAGGTTAAGCACAGCTTCCTCTGAGGCCCCCGTTAGCTTAGCTTCGTGGTGCTGTTATTCCACACCACGTGTTATTAACTCGTCACACTGTCGCATGCGGTTTCGTCTTGCCCGCCTCTATGACTTATAGCTCTGACATCTGTGGTCATGAAGTCATTTGAGCGCCTGGTTCTCCCTCACCTCAAGACCCTCACAGCCCCCTCCTGGACCCCCTGCAGTTTCCCTCCAGAGCCAACAGGTCTATGTTTATGTTTATGTGTTTAGCAGACACTTTTGTCCAAAGCGACTTACAAGTGATTATCGGCACGTTGCCCTTGAGGCTAACAACAACAATAACAACCACAACAACAACAACAAACAATTTCCAGTCAGTCGTAGGGGACATCTGTAGGTGAGGTCTGTAGATGAGGCCATCAACATGGCTCCACACTTCATCCCGCTACATCTGGACATCCGTGGTACCTTCGCCAGGATCCTGTTTGTGGACTTCAGCTCTGCTTTCAACACAATCCTCCCAGATCTCCTCCAAGACAAACTCTCCCAGATCAATGTGCCTGACCGCATCTGCAGGTGGACCACTAACTTCCTGACAAACAGGAAGCAGCAAGCGAGTATGGGGAAGAATCTCTCTGACCTGCACACCATCAGCACCGGTTCCCTTCAGGGTTGTCTTCTCTCCCCTCTGCTCTTCTCCTTGTACGCCAACAGCTGTACATCCAACCACGAGTCTGTCAAGCTTATCAAGTTTGCAGAAAACACCACCGTCATCAGACTCCCCTCTGACAGGGATGAGTCTGCCTACAGAATGGAGGTTGAACAGCTGGTGTCCTGGTGTACGCTCTGCTGAGAAGGCCATTGGCTGCAAACTCCCCTCCATACAGGACATGTACACCTCCAGGACATTGAGGTGCACAGGTCGGACAACAGCTGACCCGTGTCACCCATCCGTCAGGAGGCTCAGATCATTTCAGACCAGAAGCTCTCGCCACAAGAACCGTTTCGTCCCCTGTTGGACTCATGAATGATAGTCCTAAAGCTGCCCACTCCAGTTGCTTGGTTTCAATCACATGACCCAGTGCTGTCTTTGCACCTGAACTGATGCACTGTGATGAGTGCCTACACTGTCTTGTATATAATTATTGCCACTTTATATTATTATTTTATCATAATTATACTCCTAATGTTGTGATTTCTCACACATGTGGCAATGAAACAATTCTGATTCTGATCTGATTCTTCTAAATTAAATGACCAGAAGTCAACAGACTCTCTGAAAGAAGGGTTTCCAGACCTGGAAAGCTCACGCCACAGTGGGAGGAAATCCTGACAGCCTTAAAGGGACTTTACGGACTTTTGAATTTTTATGCTCGCGATTGCCCCTTCAGGCCAAAAGCGTAATGGCAGCTTCAATAGTAGGCTCGTGCACGAGGCGCGCATGCTGTACGTGCACACTCCATAACGAAAATAACAGCTGAGACAGTCCCGTGTGTGTGTGTGTGTGTGTGTGTGTGTGTGTGTGTGTGTGTGTGTGTGTGTGTGTGTGTGTGTGTGGCCCGGAGGACAGAGGACAGGAGAACGTGCAGCTATTTAATTAAGTAATTTGGTTCTGTAGCTTTCTCTTCAGCACAGCCGACAAAGGCTTATGATGGGTCAGTCCTCCTGCATGCTCAGATCATTCCCTTCCCTTGCTTGAAAAATTGTTCCAAAATGAAAGTTGAACCCACATCTTTTTTATCTGTGGATTCAATGCCGTTCGGTGAGTCTCAAACACAAATTTGGGCATCTTACTGTAAAAAAATATACCATTAATGTAAAAAATAAACTCTAAATGAACTATGTTCACACCCAGAATCAAACCCAGGTCTTCTGCATGGGAGTCAGACATCTTTCAAGGTGAGCTACACTCTGGTAACATCCACAGTATCTGTAACATTTATATCGTTGATGACAGCTGAAACAACATCAAACCGAAGAACGGTTCGAAGCGAAAATGGCTATTTTGTTGCTAATTTGCAGGAAATATCTAGAAGAAAGTTCTACAGAAAGTAGCTAAGGGTCCTCAGAAATGTAGCTAGGTTTGTCACTAGGCGTTAGGAACAGCGACAAAGTGGCACTGCCTCTCTCTCTGTTGCTAAAGCTACGGATAGCAAATGCTACGGGCGATGCCTGAGCGTGAACGCGCATGAAGCAGCCTGCTCGACCCGAGCATCTCTCTTTTTCTGTGATTTTACAGAAAAACAGGCAATCACAGTAAAAATGCCAGGGCTCATTCTACAGGACCAGGGCATTGCAGGAGAATGTATGAAGAAGAAATTTATTATTTCTATACATGTTTTGGCTGCCAAACTTCCATAATGCCCCTTTAAATAAAGGTCAAATACGGAAAACGTCACCCAGCTTGTTGTTTAGGAAGAACTATAAAATAAACTAAAGTTACACAAACCTTGGGAAAAGTACTGTGAACTGTTTGTTGAGAACATTTCAAACCCCTTAAAAACTAAAGATAAATAAAACACTTTTAAATATTTATTAGCCTGTGTGGAGCGATGAGTCATTGCTGCAAAAAATGAGCTCAAGCTGATACACACATCTCTCTTTCTTGCACTAGTTTCCTTAGCATAGGAAGTATAAATTAATTACCCTCAAGTAATAAGCTCTGAAACAGTGTGATTTGTCCTCCTCTTTCTCCAACATGAGGCCTAAAGCAACAAGAAAATAACAATAAACAACTTTTATCTGTCTGTCATTGTGAGAGCATGCAGAACAGCAATTAGAAACGTTGCTGGAAAACATTTGGACCCCCATCTCCTGTTTATCCATGCAAGAAGATTCAGGGACTGAGGTCTCCAGTGTCTTGTGCTGGCCTAGATAGGATTACAATCAAAGGGAGGCAGCGCAAGGAGCCCATCCCCTTTGCTGCAAACAGAATGAGGAAATGCGTCTCCTTTCTAAGTCAAGACACTGAAGTGGTGATGCGCCAGCTCGGATGATCCGAGTCCTGCTTCTCACGTCATGGATGTTGATCTTAATAAAAGAGAATGAGAAACTGTTTCAAAGATAGGAAATGCACCTAACGCACGTGGATTTGTTTAATTAGTGTCCTCAAACTCTGGATGGTGAAACAAAGTTTGAATTGTTAAAAGCTGATCTGAAGACGGAGAAAGCAGCACTCAATAAAGACTCATCCATCCATTTTACCCATCAGCCTATGGATGCTCAGTCATCTGTATCTGTCAGCTTCCAGAAGCCGCCGGGGTTTGAGCACAGATGCGACCGGCAGAAACAGGTGCTTGATCTATTGCCACATATGCTGATCACTGTGGGGGCTTTGAAGCAGAAGGCCTC
Source organism: Nothobranchius furzeri (assembly GCF_043380555.1). NCBI lineage: Eukaryota > Metazoa > Chordata > Actinopteri > Cyprinodontiformes > Nothobranchiidae > Nothobranchius > Nothobranchius furzeri. The sequence continues at coordinate 73,769,381 of NC_091748.1, forward strand.
GCAGAGGGCCTCGTTTTCTGTCACTGTACAGAGCATCTGCAGTCAATACAAATAAAAGATCAAGAAATGATGAGCGTGATTAGGAAGAAAGTCGAAAAACGGGGATGGTTGAGTGCCACAGGTACCGGGCGCCGGGTGGTTCCCCAATTCGGGTCCCTGTCGGAGCATTTAATAAGTGGAAGTGAGTGTGAAGGATCAGATGAGTTTGTGTGAATGAATGATTAGCTCAGGGACCACAGACAATAGAGCAATGATTCCATGTGCTGTGGTGATGTCTTTCATTTCAGAAACCAGAGATGTTAAACTTACTGCCACTGTTGGGGTTTAAAAGATGAACTTTACTCATTTGTTAAATACGTTTTCAATTCAATTCAAGTTTATTTATAAAGCGCCAAATGACGACAAGAGTCGTCTCAAGGTACTTCACACAGTAAACATTCCAATACAGGTCAGTTCATTAAGCCAATCAGAAATAATGTTTCCTATATAAGGAACCCAGCAGGTTGCATCGAGTCACTGACTAGTGTCAGCGACTTTACAGCAATCCTCATACTAAGCAAGCATTTAGCGACAGTGGAGAGAAAAACTCCCTTTTAACAGGAAGAAACCTCCAGAGGATCCTGGCTCAGTATAAACAGCCATCCTCCACGACTCACTGGGGATGGAGAAGACAGAGCACACACACACACACACACACACACACACACACACACACACACACACACACACACACACACACACACACACACACACACACACACACACACACACACACCAAGTAGTGTTTCTATGGTTACATTGTGATGTCTTAGTAAATATTCTATTTGGTGACAGATAAACTTTATTGTATTTATGCTAGTGAATCTATAATTAAACGGGTAAACTAGTAGTAGCACACATTTGCAGTTGTCATTAGAAGGAATGAATGCCTTGTAAGTCGCTCTCTGGGAAAAAGAGCCTTGGTGCACCTGTTTGAGAAACTGACTATATTGCCTCTGCAAGCTGACTGTGACAGCGTGTGTGTGTGTGTGTGTGTGTGTGTGTGTGTGTGTGTGTGTGTGTGTGTGTGTGTGTGTGTGTGTGTGTGTGTGTGTGTGTGTGTGTGTGATTATGTAGCGGGAGGTGTGGCGTGTGAAGAGGGTCAAATGCATATGTCTCATGCTCAATGCGTGAGAGTTAGCAGCTCTAGTTCTGCTATGTTGTGGATTTACTAATAAGGTTAGCTAACGGTTAGCTTCTACTAGCCAAGACGTTCTCTCCTGGGGGCTAAACCAACAACAGGCTTTCCCATCGTAAGTCAAGATGGGGAAGTCCACGAATGTTAAAGGGGTGGTTGACTCGTTGATTCAATACATGTGGCCTCTAGTAGGAAAGAATAACTTGGAAGTCGTTCTCGGGGGTAAAGATATACCCGTGCGGTTTCTTGGACCTAAAAGTTGCCCACTTCACAGCTGAGCTTCAGACGGCAGGTTTTAGTCTTATTTCCTGATGATTGGACATCTCGTCCTGGACTGGATAACAGCAGCATAACTCTACAACTGACTTGCGATGTTGATGTTTTATCTCCACGAATAACATAAGTCTGGAGGAGTTCTGCTATGTGGTGAAGTTGTTAATGTTAACTGTTAGCTTAAACTAGCCATAGCATCTGCTGCTGTGTACCGGACATCAAGGAATGGTGAATCCATGAATGCTATTCAGTGTGAGATAGATCTGTCAGGCTTTTCTAATCCTAGAGAAGGAAATATGAGACTTTTTCATAACCTGCATGACAAACTCAGGACCAATTAAAATCAGAAATAATATTTAAAGTGACGATGTGTATTTTCCCTGGCCATAGGAAGCCGCACTTACCTAAATCATTGCAAGCAAGCGGTATTTTTGTGTTGGTGTAAGACCTTACCAACGGATGGCCATTAGGGTCAAAAATCTCTGGGGGCACAACCTCCGGCAAAATAACGAGCACATCAGATCCCATTTCATCACTGGTAACGAGTGATGAGGTCAATCTGTCAAACGTTTATCAATGAAAAAAGTTTTGTAACCACTTGTTGCAAATCACATTGCATTTTGTCCTCACGGGCTCCTGTAGAAGGAAGCATGGCATCTAATATGGCATCGTCCAGAGACTTAGACCCACTTCCATGTGCTTTAAACCCCATTTTTATGGTTTTATGTTACAAATCTGCCAATATTAGTGAAAAACTGGGCATCATTTAATTCATTTTAACCCTCCCACTGTCCTAATGGGTGTGACTCCGCGAGGAAAGTTGACCATTGAGCAGGGTTGATGGTTTATCCCTTGGGTCCATGTGGCAGGGCTGAGGAGTGTCAACTTTCCTCACGGGGTCACCCATAAAGACAGTGGGAGGGTTAAACCACAGTTTGATGGATATTTCCAGAGTTAACGGTCAATAACTACACATTATCACTTTAAAAAATGGGTTTCAGTGAAGTTGACTTCAACAAACATTTAAAAGGCTTTCAAAAGGGTGCCACACACACCAGGGCCTTATACCTGTATATACAAGTAAAGCTTGAAAAATTAGAATATGGCACGAAAGCATGGACGTAATTTTTTTGCGGGGGGAGGGGGGGGGGACAGGGGGGACATGCCCCCCCCCCCCCCCCCACACACACACACACTTTTTCCAAAGTCAAGTTTTGACCCCTGCACTTTTTACCAACCAAAAACAATATTACGCTATATTAAATTGACACTGGTTGAGCTCTAGGACCAAGCAGAAAACAACTGTTTGTGTTGAAGCCTGTTTCCCATTAGAGCATACTGTAAAGATACCCCCCCCCCCCCCCCCACCCGTGTCTCCCCCACTTCTAAAGTGAAAATTACGTCCATGCATGAAAGTTAATTTAATTCAGCAATTCATCTTGAATTATATATATATATATATATATATATATATATATATATATATATATATATATATATATATATATATGTATATATATATATGACTTTAGTTTTAAAATTGATTATTATGATTATGTCACACTCTAATCAGTTAATGAATCCAGAACACCTGCAAAGGGCTCCTGAGCCTTTAGATGGTCTCTCAGTCTGTGTTGAATTATTGAAATTAATTGACTTTTGTACTACAGTCTAACTTGTTGAGTATTTAAAACTTTCATGGGCAAAAGCTTTTGTCAGGATGACCAAACGGTTGTAAAAGTGTTGAGAGGAGTTCAACAACTCACCACAACATTAAACATAGTAACATTGTTAAATCTAATTTTCTCTTAAAGACAAGAATTTAGTTATGATTCGTTACATGTGTTGGAGTAAAATTATGTTTTAGCAGTAAATTACATCAACGCTGTCCAGAGACGTTTATGTATTGAGCAGCCACAACCACCACTGAAACATACTGCCCATGAATACATTAGGGAACCACTTCTGAATTAATTATAAGTTTATCAATTACTTTAAACCGGGGCTGTCAATCAACAACATTTTAAACAGGATTAATTGCATGAGTTCCTTAGTTAACTCACAATTAACCTTGGAGATGGGATCATTTAAGTGCTATCCAGTGTCTGTCCCACATTCTCGGCTCTGAGGTCACAAAGTACTTCCAGCCTTCTGTTTTCAATCATGTTTGTGGTGCAGAAAATGGTGTCTGGTTTGGGAAACTCAAGATTTTATTTTGGGGATTTTTTTGCAGGAAGAGTGCTTTTGTCTTTTAGCAATGACCACCACACAGCAGAAACTCCTCCATGCTTTTGTCATTCGTGGAGATTAAACATCGTTGCAGAGCAAACAGAGTCAGTTGTGTAGCTGTTAGCAACCCGAATGTTATGGTTTACACCTCATGCTTGTTTTTAATGTGTGTTTCTTCTCTATGCAGGTTGGCTGTGGCTCTTCCTGCAGTTCCTGCCCCTCTGTGGAGCACCGGGGAGTGCATCAGCTGACTGCAATTTCCTGATTGCCACACCATGTATTTTAAACAGCTGCTCCCAGTGCATGGTGGGGCGTTGTTGTGTAGAGTTGCTCGTGTCTGTAGTATTGCTTCAAGTCTGTGGATCTTCATCATTAGTAGTTTTTGTTTCAAGTAAGACCTGTGAAGTCCTTTTTCCCACTTATGTGGTGACTTTTTGTTATTAAAGTAACTCAGGATTGGATCACGTCATCCTGCCTCCTGCATTTGGGTTTAGTCCTGTGTACCCTCGCGTGACACAGAAGCGTCGAAATCCTGCTGTCTTCAGCTCAACTCTGATATGGCTCACTTCTAGTTCCTCAAACGGGTGCACCGGAGCTTTTATACTGTAATACAACTTACAAGTTACAAGGCATTAAGTAAGTGTAACTAGAGACCACGGCAAATGCAATAAAAATATGAGTAAAGATCTTTAAATGTCCTGATCTTTTTTTTCCGGAACTGCGCTGCTCTGGGTGGCTGCATGTTGGAGTAGCTCTGCTGACTATATGTAGGTTTTGCCTTTTCTTGGACATTTTTTTTCTTCTAGTTTCTCAAGAAAAACTGTATTTTTTGGACATTTTACTTTTCTGTTTCTGGTGCTGTGAAGCTTGGAGGATTTTTACTGCTATTTCTTTTTTTTTCACTTTTTGAGCATTTGTTATGATGCGTGACCATGGCGACTAGCTGTTCACAATCGGGAGCAGCTGATTAACATTGGAAAGGCTGAAATAATACCTCAACTGAAGCCACAAATCCCAAATGAGCTAAAACGCAAGAAGCGTGGGTGCAGAGCGGGAGCAAAACGGAGACAGAGAAAGAGGAAATTCAAACCATCTCTTCCATTGATCATAATGGGCAATGTGAGATCACTGGCCAACAAGATGGAGGAACTCCAAGCCCTTTCAAGGACTCAGCCAGAGTTTCGGCAGTTTCAGAACCGCTGGAGGAGATACTGCAAAGAAGGATTCTCCAGAGGATCAAGAAAATTATGGACAACCCTGAGCATTCTCTTCACAAGACTGTCCGACAACGGAAGAGTGTCTGCTGTTGTGCAGCACCAGGCTAAAGACCAAAGGTGACAGATAATTTGCTGCTGTGGTCCCCAGACTCTGGAACTCTCTCCCCTGAGCCTGAGATCAGTGGACTCAGTGGTCTCCTTTAAAAAGCAGCTGAAGACTCACTTGTTCAAGCTGGTTTTGGTGTGACCTTCTTCACCACTCCCTCTTTATTCTGCTCTCCCCGCCTATTCCACCTTCCTCAGGATCCACTGATTTCCCTCCTTCCTGTTCACTCTCTCTCTCTCTTTCTTAACATTTTTTAAAATCACAATTGCCTATTTTTGCTCATTTTAAATATATTTTTCAACATTTTCTAAAAGCTTTTTTATATTTTTACATTTTTTGTTTTTGTGAAGCGCCTCGTGGTTTTTATCTTGAGAGGCGCTATAGAAATAATACTTTCTTCTTCTTCTTCTTCTTCTTCTTCTTCTTCTTCTTCTTCTTCTTCTTCTTCTTCAGTTTGGCTGCAACACTGACCGCTACTGGAGATCCTTCCTGCCAACAGCCATTGTAATATACAATAACTCTTTGATGACTTGATTATTATTATTATTCTGAGCTACTACAGCAATCAATTTCCCTCTGGGATTAATAAAGTATTTTTGAATTGAATTGAATCTATAGCTCCTACGGTGCATTTCCTGCTGGAGTTGGTAAGACCTACGTGTTTCTGCTTGATCTGATTTCTGGCATCCCTCAGGTAAAGATCTTAGAGGCAAAAAAAAAGAGACAAAAACAAACAAATGTTACGTCACAAATAAAAAACAAGGTCTGCATATAAAAAACGATTCTAATATACATGAAACAAGTCAGAGTAACATAGATAATTTCCTTTTTGAAGATCTGTGAGCATATCTGATACTTTTGAACACCGAAGGACAAGATGGGGATGAAAAGATTGTTGCTCAGCGGTAATCGTATTTTTGGTCACCCGCAGGAAATAAGAGCAAAAACATGAATTCAGTCTAAACCCACAGAAATTGCTACTATCTGTCACCATTTACACACAACTCTGACACAAATAACTCGATTTCCTTGTTGGCACACATCTCCCTGAAGCTTGTGTTACCAGAAGTCTTTTCATTATGATGGCTCATTTAGTGGCATTGAACCCGATCCGGCTAATGGAACATTGTTGGAAACCAGTTAACATCAGACACCTCTTGGAGAAACGTAAAGCTGCTGCAGGTAGAAGGAACTGAACAGGCCCGGCCCGTTTGAAGTGCCGTATGGATGCGGTAGACGGACACACGCCGTGTTATAATTGTGATGAAGCAGCTGTCCTCGGCAGAACTGATTTGGATTACCATCCTTCTTTGTAGCCATGACAGCAATAATAAAGAAGCATGCAACCTCAGGTGGTGCCGATGGTTGGGATTTTAAATAGGAAAACATCAATTAACTACACAAGATATCAGACATCTATTTCAATTAACTGCTTGCAAAGGAAAAAGAAGCAGTTTTCTATTTAATGTCATCAAATCAAGTTGATTTAGATTTCCAGACTCGACCGTTTTACTTGGAAATGAAGAAGAAGACAGTATCATTTCTATAGCGCCTCTCAAGATAAAAATTACGAGGCACTTCACAAAAACAAAAACAAAAAATATAAAAAATTGTAAAAATATAAAAAATCACTTAGAAAATGTTTAAAAATATATTTAAAATGAGCAAGAATAAGCAATTGCGATTTAAAGAGCAAGTCACCCCCAAATCATCGATTTTTTTCTGATAAACTATATAAATGCATGTCTAATCATGCTGCAGACACGTGTAGTCAATAGTTTAGCACTTTAGTGCATTTTAGTTAAAACTTAAATTTTCTGCCTGAAACTGTCAGTGTTGTGCCGTTGTCAGGTAAAAATTCTGCACTGCATTTGAATTTAAATCTGCCACCGCTATTGGCTAAGAGGTATGCTATGATGTAAACTGGTACATTATGATGTCACAATGTTGTGAGTGTGTGTATTTGTTAGTGGCTCCACCCTCTTGGTCTGCTAGGCAACAGCATTTGTTGCATTTTTCAAACAGGAAGTGGGAGTTGAGTAAGAATCTGGCAGGGGATGACTTGCTCTTTAAAAGAAAAAATGTTAAGAAAGAGAGAGAGTGAACAGGAAAGAGGGAAATCAGTGGATCCCGAGGAAGGTGGAATAGGTGGGGAGAGCAGAATAAAGAGAGAGGAGTTGAAGAAGGTCATACAAAAGCCAGCTTGAACAGGTGAGTCTTCAGCTGCTTTTTGAAGGAGACCACTGAGTCCACTGATCTCAGGCTCAGGAGGAGAGAGTTCCAGAGTCTGGGGGCCACAGCAGCAAATGATCTGTCACCTTTGGTCTTTAGCCTGGTGCTGCACAACCAGTAGGCTTTGGTCACTGGACCTCAGGGATCTGCTGGGGGTGTAAAGAGAAGAAAGGAACAAGTCGTCCGTCCAGGCATTCCTAGCTTTCCACTCTTTTTGTTCCTCCCTTTCTGGAAAATGCATTCGTGAGTCTTCTTCTCACCTTGACTCATCCCTGTTCCCTCAGAAGAGTGAGAACTGTAAAGTGTTGCAGCAAACCAAGAATTAATGCATTTGCTTTGAGTGAAAGTTGTTGAGAGAAGTATGCTCATTAGGTCTCCCTCGCTGCCTCTGCAGAAGCCAAGGGAAGTGCGCGGCGCTGTGGGAGGAGATTGGCGGGGTCATTATCTAGCCTGTTTCTGCACTCTGGACTTCAAAGCGAGCTAGCTCGAGCTGTCACTGCTCCTCTAACTGGATGAGCAGGGTCTTGACAACGAGGGCAGGCAGCATGACTGGCGCAGGGAGAGCCGAAGACGAAATGTTCATTAAATCAGGAGCGTTCATACCTGTTGTGTTCTTTTCCCGTCAATGTTTTTCAAATCCTGTCTGGAGCATTTTGGTGCATTGTGTTCTTGAGTTCTACTTGAGCTGAAATCACATAATGGAGAGTTAGTGGAGCAATCTATCTCGGAACGACTTGTTCCTTTCTTCTCTTTTCACCTTGTCTGTTGCTCTCTTCGTGTCTGCCACAAGTTTTTCACTTTTCCCAGAGGGCCTGAGCAATATCACCATTTACGGGATATTGCTTTGCCTCTCTCTTCTCTTTTGTCCTCCTTCACCAAACCCGCTCCTCCTGAGCATCTCAATGTCTTCCCCTCTAATGACGATGAAACACACTAAAGTGCAGGTCCCGACATTTTACCGAATGAGGATTAATCACAACAAACGATGAGCTGCTTTGTTAAGTGTGTGGGACAGCACAGAGATGCATGACTGAGCATATGTTTGGTGAGGTGTGTGTGTGTGTGTGTGTGTGTGTGTGTGTGTGTGTGTGTGTGTGTGTGTGTGTGTGTGATTTGTCCACACTACAGCTTAAGTCTCTGTAATTTGAGGTTTTCACTTACATCCTGGTATTTAATCTTGCAACTTGAAAATAAGCTCAAGTATATTTGTTACAAGCAGATTTTTCACTAGTTCAAGAGCTTCAGCTTTTAGTGACCATAGCAACCACGGGAACGCATAAAGAAGAGGGGTCCTGGTCCCAGCATGATGATAGCGGTCACGGTTTGAGTCCAGGTTGCTTCTAAAAGCCTCCCTTCTGTGCCGCACACAGCTTCTAATCTCCTTGTTTACCTGCCCTGTCCTTCTCCTGTTGAATATAGGCGTTCGATACTGTTATTCATGAAATTCTGTTAAAAAAATGGAAAGATACGGGTTTAGGGGAATCGTTAGGGATTGGTTAAAAAGCTATGTAGGGAATAGGAAACAATGTGTACAAATAAATGATACAAATCTGATTTGATGGATATAGCTTGTGGAGTACCTCAAGGTTCAGTACTGGGACAAAAATTGTTTATTATGTACTTAAATGTAATCTGCAGATTATCAAAAATTTTAAAGTTTGTAACATTTGCAGATGACACACTTATACTATGTTCAGGTGTGGAATTGACACAGGTCTTGGAGATGATCACGCAGGAATTAACGATATTAAAAAAGTGGTTTGATATAAATAAATTATCATTGAATCTAGATAAAACCAGATGTATGTTATTTGGTAACCAAAAGAAAAACATCAAAATTGACATTTGTGTGGATAATCTATTTTTAGGAAGAGTAAATAAAATGAAATTTCTTGTTGTGATCATTGACCGTAAGCTCTGTTGGAAGCCACACATTACTAGCCTGGCAAGCCAGACTAAACAAACGTAGACTAAGCATCCATACTGCCTGGAAATTAAACCTTAACAAGCCACACCAAAACAGAGAAAATAACTGAAAACCTGTTACCCACAATGCACCTCGCCCGCTACCTGTTCTGCAGTAGGACGGCTCTCAGTCGTGGGTCAGGATCTACGTTTTTTCTCAGCATGCTACTGGATAACTAACAACATGATGTACTCACGACTACAGATGTCAGTCAATGAGGTTGTCCGCCATTCTCCATCAAAGCAAATGCAAATACTTCCTTTTTCCAAAAAACTTAGTTACTTCTATCTGCTCTTGACTCTAAGAACAGTCCAGATCAAAACTGTTCAAAGTTGATTCTGAAGCAGTTTCGAGCCCCCGCCATTTTTGTTTTTTCAGTAACATCCTGCCCACAAATAGAGAGCTGTGACTGGCCCACCAAACAGATAGAGTTCTGTGACTGGACTGCTTAGAATATCAGTCACAACCCATGGGGCAGTCTGCCATACACTGCTGAACCCTAACCCTCGCCCACCAAACAGATAGAGCACTGTGATTGGACTGGCACCAGACGTGAGGGCCTGCTTTGGTTCCAACATTAGACAGTAATGCTGTGCTATGTTCAAGCACTATTTCACCTTATTACAGAAACACATATTATTTACTGACACTTTGATAAATAAAGTAGCAAAAGTCGGTACAGCCCTGTTTCCCTGCGGGAGTAGCTACCATCGCATTTAATAGATTTTAATGCTTTTTTTAAGGACAAGTATAAGGGGCTCTGCACATGGGAGGCGACATCGCCTCTCCTCCGTTCATTTTCAATGAGACATGCGCGACAAAGCGACAATCGCGGGTCTCCCTCCTACTAAGCGAAATGTGAAAAACGTGCGTGTGAAATTTTGCGCTCGTGCACGTGTCGCACACAGGCGACCCAGCGACACAATCCCAGAAAGTTGAAATATTTTCACCTTTTCATGGCTGCCGCTCGGACGAGGACCAATCAACAGAGAATTCATTCACTGACCAATGAGCGGACAGGATGCTCCATACACCTCCGAGCAAACATGGAGGAGAAGTTGATTATTATTATGTTTTATTTAATAAAATCAGAAGTAAGATCATTTCACATAACTCTAGCAGCACCTTGTGAAACATCATATCTACCGCTTTTTTTAAACTCTGAACCGCTTCAATAACCTTAATTCCCTCCAACCTGACACAGCCAATCAAAACAACAGAAGTTTCAATTTTACCATGGAACAGAACGCGTAGACCGCTTTGCCGCTGGCCGCAGCCGTGGGTCACCTCCCGTGTGTCTGGTTATAAAAGCGAAAGTGACAAATTTCGCTGATCGTGGTCGTTTGTCGCCGTCCGTATGCAGAGCCCCCAAGTATTTAGAATACAGTACCAGGATTACTAAAGTAACAGAATATGTCACAACATCAATTTTAAAGCAGGTATTCAGTATTCTGTAACTAAATACATTTACAACATATTCTCTCCAACACTGCTCATCATGTTTTAGTTTGCTAATGCAGATTAGTGACAGACACTGATTTAGTGCAGGAGAAATTACAGTTGAATCCACATGAACCATAACGGTCCACTGTGTTCCCTCTGACTGACAGGAGGTGGTGAAGTCAAGATGCACAGTGTCCTACAGAGACAGGCCGAGTCACGTCTAGTGAGCAGACAGGAATACGACGAGTCTTTACCCTGTTTATAGTTTCTGTAGGTTAATGCTTGTGGAACGGTCTGTAAAATTACCAAAAAGGATCAAAGGACACATTCACATAAAGCGACTGAAACATCTTTTTGTTGCATCTAAGAATTTCCTTCTTTTCTTCATAAAATGAACAAAAAACTGATTTGCATAATGCCTGTCTGGTGAGTAATATGGCACAGATGAAAAACAATAATGAGCTTTCTTAGAAAAGTCAGTTTTTAAACATCACAGCTTATTTCTTCCTTTAATCAGCTCTTTAACGTGCTTAATTTAAACATTATGTGTGAAATAATCTAGTCCTCCATAAATTAGTATAAATACCATCACGATCACTTTATTATGTGGCTTGAAATACATTTGCATCCATCTACTGTCCTTCACCTATCTGCGACCACAATGTTACATTTAGAGGAGCTGATTCTCATCCCAGCTGCGAACCGCTCCAGCGAAAGCTGGAGATCACGTTCTGATGAAGCCAACAGGACCACATCATTTGGGGCGACAGTGGCACAGGAGTTAAGTGCTCGCACCGTAATCGGAAGGTTGCAGTTTCGAGTGGGTTTGTCGCTGTCATTGTGTCCTTGGGCAAGAAACTTAACCACCTTGCCTGCTGGTGGTGGTCGGAGAGACCGGTGGCGCCTGTGCTCTGCAGCCTTGACTCTGTCAGGTCGCCCCAGGGCCGCTGTGGCTACATCGTAACTCATCCCCAACAGCAAGTGAATGTGTGTGAATGGGTGAATGATTGATTGTGTTGTAAAGTGCCTTGGGGGGGGGGGTTCTAGGACTCTAGAAGGTGCTAGATCACATACAGGCCATTTGCCATCTGCAAACAGCCGAGACCTGATCCTCAGGCCACCAAAATGGATCCCCTCACCACCTTGGCTGCATAGCTATCCTGTCCCTCAAAGTTTTGCATAGAATCAGTGACAAAGGGCAGCCTTGGCAGAGTCCAACTCTCACAGGGAATGACTACGACTTACTGCCGGCAATGTGGACCAAGCTCTGACACCAGTTGCACAGGGGCCTATGAGCCACCTGAGGAATGCAGTCGAACGCCTTCTCCAAATCCACAAAACACATGTAGATTGGTTGGGCGAAGTCCCAGGCACCGTCCAGGACCCTCCTAGAGGTATGGAGCTTGTCCAATGTTCCACTGCCAGGACGAAAACCACAATTCTCTTCCTGGATCCAAGGTTCAACAATCCGTCGGACCCTCCTCTCCAGAACCCTAGAATAGACCTTACCTGAGAGGCTCAGGAGTGTGATCCCCCTGTAGCTGAAACACACTCTATGGGGACCACCCCTCCCGTCTGCCAATCCAGCGGATCTGCCCCTGATGTTCATGCGTTATTACCATCGACATATAAACATTGGACAATGGGTTTCCATAGGCTCCAATAACACGTTTTTGAGGCCAAATGGGAGGTGGCCACCACCGCCATTTTGACTATGTCACAGGTTCCGTCAAGCCCGGACAATTCCGCGAAATGGAAGACAGGTGGAGCTGAGGGTGGCGCAGTAAGGCTGGGATCAACTGACGACACCCGGTCGAACTAGCTACAAGCTAACCTGAAGCTAACGCAGAGGTGGGAGCTAATCTAACGGAGGTAGCAACCTAGCTACAACCGGAGTTAACTGCACAACACCAGAGCTTCTGAGTCAGAGATACGCCGGGCTGACCGCTGGGTAAATCCGGGTGGAACACAGCGGTCTCCGAGACCTCCACAAGCCGGCAGCCACACAGCAGACAAGCGCTGCTGTGATCTGAGATGCACAGAGCTGCCGCTGGGGAGAACCGGGTGGAAAGGTTTCCATCCCAGAGCTCCACAAGCCAACAGCCCGCGCAGCAGACAGGAGCCGCGATCAGACAGAGATGCGCCGAGCTGCCGGGAGACCCAGCCATGCGGGGAGGCGAGAACGGGTGGAAAACATCGGTCTCCCGAGAGCTCCACAAGCCGATAGTCGGAACCCAGCTCCACCAACATGTTATATTTCAACCCATTTTCTAAGTGCAGCATTATGTTAAATGCACTGGGTTTTACCCTATTACATTTAAATTTCATGGTTAAACAGTACATGTTAAAATCTAAGCTCAGCTCGGCAGTGACCTAAAATACATAAATATAATTTTACTTACCGACAAAAATTAAGTGGAGACTCCTTGGACGCTCTATTAGTGCAATTAATGCCACAGCAAGTCATTTTGTCCAACAATTGCACAAATAATATTAAAAAAAAGAATACACGAACACAAAATGCTGGAGCAGTTTCCAAGCCAGACTGAGGCCTTTCCACGGAGCTAGCTCTGTGGTCACGTGGGTCTGATGATCATTAATTATACAGATTTTTAGGCTTTTAATACACTTAAACAGAAGAGTGAGAAAAAAATTCACCCCCCTCAGAGTTGTCATGAGTGTAAACTAGATCATTTAAACAAAAACATGTTTTGGTACCAGGCTGTAAACATGTTTATTCCTGCTGTGAAATTGGTATTTTTAACATGGGAGTCAATGAGGATTTGCTCGCTTCTGACACCAGCCCCCAGTGGATGAGGGTGGAACTGCAATTTTTGTTACTTCTGGGGTTGCTTCAATTTTTGATCCGCATTGTGGGGGCTCGGTTATTATAGAGCCGTGTTAACCCACACAGCCTCACAACACCCACAGCTTTAACGACCTCTGGGTGAGTCTCATCCACCCCTGGGGTCTTGCCACCAAGGATCTTTTGGGCCATCCCAGTGACCTCAGTAACAGAGATGGGAGAACCTGACCTGAAGTCCCCAGACTCTGCTTCCTGTCTGGCAGAAAAGCTGAATGCTTGTTTCTGTTGCTTAGAATGGGTTTCTTCTGACAAGCCTGCTGAAGTTTAGTTGTTGTTGAGTTCTTGAAACTCAAGATAAATAACATAAAAGAGCTAAAAAGATAAATACATTTGAGGAAAGGGAGTAAACAAAATGTTTGAGCTGGTGTGAATGCATTGAAGCCAGACGTGTAAACATTTCCTGGAGTTAGCCGTGATTTCACTTCCCACAGCGGCGCCTCGGGGACAACATTAGGAAGAAAAACGGAAAGACTTAAAAGAAAGAAGAAATGGAGCATTTTTTAAAGCGATACACCTGCATTCACTCAGAAGGTGGTGAGTGATTGTTTAGTCCCTGATCTCCAGAACTCATTCAGCCGATTCAAAAATGTATTGTTGTTTACATCAGGTATGTTTTTTTAAAACCTGCCCTTTTACTTCATTAGCTGCTGAAAGATAATTTTGAAAACAAACACACAGATTAGTTGGAAGAAATAAAAAACAGACAAAATTTTTTCATTTAAAAGTTAGTTGGCAATTTCATTTAGATTAGTTCAAAATTCTAAGAAGAAATAAGTAAAACATATGGGTAGGAAGTGATGACCAAAGTCAGAAGCAGATATCGGAGTGATCCAGGTGTCATGGGTGCCCAGGTACACAGGAGGAGATGCATTAGGACAAGTTGACGCAACTCTCTAAACTACTGATTGAGTATCTAAAACAGGTTTTGGTAAAAATGCATTTATTTATTCTATTTGACCCTTATTAGGATTAACACAGTTTTCTAGCAAAGACAGCAGCATGCCATTAAAAACACACCTAGTTAAAAACAGACATCAGGGTGCAAACACGTTAAAGGCACATTCACTAAACAGGCTGGGTTTGACCACTGACACGAGATATTTGTCCATCTGACTGAAGTTCATAGCTTCTGGTACAGAAGCGGAATAGGGTCACTAAAAGGAAAACAGAAAAGAAAAACACGTCATATATGTATATATGTATATATATATATATATATATATATATATATATATATATATATATATATATATATATATATATATACATATATATATATATACATATATATATATACATATATATACATTATAATAACAAATAAATTAAAATTAACATCTTAACAGAATGTTCTTTTTTCCTAATCACAGAGAGAGCCACGAAAGATGCTAGGATTGATCGGGCAATTGGGGTCTGCAAGGAGGTGGTCGGCACCTTCTCCTACAGTTGGAAAAAGAAGAAGGAGCTGGCCAAGGCGCAGAAGGCCCTGAGTCTGCCTGAACACTCACTAAAGACTGAGTGTCCAACAAGATGGGGTTCAAGGCAGGCAATGGTTTCCAGAGTCCTCGAGCAGCAGAAGGCTGTTGCCCAGGTCCTCTCTCAAGACAGGGCAAGCCGGCACTTCATCCCCACATGGCAGGACATTGATGTCCTTGAGGCCGTCAGCAAGACCCTGGGCCCTCTGGTTGGTTTCACCGATGCTCTTTCTGGTGAAAAATATGTGAGTGTGTCCTTGGTGAAACCAACACTACATCTCTTCAATAACTCAATCCTGGCAGACCAAAATGATGACACAGATCTCTCCAAATCAATCAAGAAAATAATTCTGGACTGCCTAAATGAAAAATACAATGACCCTCCAACCCAGGAGCTGCTAGACATTGCCACTGCCCTAGACCCGAGGTTCAAGATGAAGTACAGCAGTGAAGTCATCCAGGAGTCGGTGAAAGTCGGATTGACAAGAGAGATGAAGGAGATGACGGTAATAATTCTATTCTATTCTAATATAAATTATAATACACATTTATTCAGATTTGTGTGTAGTAAAATCCTAATTTAATTTGAAGCTTTAATGTTAAAATAATAGTTGTACTACACAGACAAAACACGTTTTTTTCTTTCACACTCTGACCTCTAATTTTCCCCTTAAAGGAGACTCCAGTGATGCAGATGCCTGCTGAATCTGATGACACAGAACAATCACAGAAGAAGAGGAGGAAGAAGGGCCTGGGCAGTTTCTTGGAGGTCCCTGAGAGCACTTCTCCAGGTGGTGCGGGGCTTTGCATCCAGACGAGGCCATAGCCTTAGAGCTGCAGGCCTACCTCCAGGCAGAGACTCTTGACACTGAGGAAGACCCCCTGGAGTGGTGGAAGCAATCCCAGAAGCTCTTTCCAAAGTTGTCCCTCCTTGCGAAGAAATAAATTTGCATCCCAGCCACAAGTGCCTCTTTGGAACGGGTCTTCAGCACAGGTGGCAATATTGTCACCTGTCTGCGTGCATCTCTGAAGCCAGACCATGTCAGCAGGCTTGTCTTTTTGGCTAAAAACCTTACATAAAGAGAGAGTGAAAAAGTAAAGGACTTGAGTATGCACATTTGTTTTCTATTTTAGTTTTTAAAGATCAGTAGTTTAAGTTGTGGAATTAATTTCATGGATAAATGTTCTTTATATGTATTCTATTTTCATACACGTGTACTTTTCAGTTGTTGTTGCACTTTATATTTTATATTTAAAGACAAAGTTACCATTTTAGTCCTTTTTTATGTAGACGGTATTGTTTACAATCAGTGGTGCCTTACTGGATTTTTTTTCCAGGTACCACACACTAAGATTTACATACCTCAAAATAACGTGTGATGTTTCACCCTGATTCATGAAGGATGATTGAAAATAAATAGCTTTTACATTTCATTGTTTTACTATTGAAGGTAGTTTCAGTAGGTTGTGGAAGTTCATGGCAAAATGTTCTTTATATATATATATATATATATATATATATATATATATATATATATATACTCTATTTTAATTAGGGATGGGTACCGAATTCGGTACTTTTTAAGGTACCGACCGAATTCCATAGTACCGACCGAGCACCGATTCACGTCATTTGAAATGGTGCCTCGTTTCAGTACCCGTCCTTCATAACGAGAACTTGCCTAGACAGCTGCGCATGCACATGAGCGTTATGTCGTCGGTTGCTGCGAGTGAGTTGTAAACAGAGCAGCATGGTAGAAAGAACGCACGCTAAAGCTTGGCTCCACTTCACTAAATGTGATGGGTAACTGGGTGATGATGAAACCAGCGACAACGATCTAAGTGAGACATCCTCATCTTAATCTGCTCCGGTAGGTAAATATAATTAGCTTGATATGTTAGCTTCCGTTCTGATAATGGTGCGTTCGCTTTCTCCTCGGAACTCAGAATTCCCGACTAGAAGAACATGAACGTGCTCTAAAGTTTGGCTTCACTTTACTAAATGCGACGGGTGATTGGGTGAAGACTAAACCAGTGACGACGATCTAAGTGTGAGGCATCATCGTTTTAATCTGCTCCAGCAGTTAAATAAACAGTTTAAGATAACGTTAGCGTGGTAAGTTAGCTTCCATTGCTACCATTGTTATCAGCTAATGGTGCATTTGCTTTCTCCTCGGAAATTCTAGCTTCCCAGTAGGAAAAATCAAATGAAAAAAGACGGCAAAAGGAATGAAGATACACAGTAAATTTAGTTCACAGTAAAGATGTTTGCTTCAGTTTAATTATCAGCTTATAAAACTACAAGGACGATGTTAAAATACAAACAGTTGAATGTTATCGTGATATTTATCAAATATTGTTATATATTGAGAAAAAAATATATTTAATTATAAAAGAGAATTAAAATAATAAACACTCAAAAGTATCGAAAATTGGTACCGTTAAGTACCGGTATCGATTCGTAGGTACCGGGAATTAGTACCGGATCGATTCAAATGTCAAAGGTACCCATCCCTAATTTTAATACAGTGTGTATTTGTACATTTCAGTTGTTGTTGCACTTTACACCAAGTTACACTTTTAGTTTGGAAGAATTAAAAAGTCAGTTTTGCTAAATGTCTGTAAAGCCACAGATGATAAATGTTAAAAAGTCAATGTTATGTTCAATAAATGACTTTAATCAATGTTACTGAATAATCGTGTTAAATAATCGAGATTTCAATTTCATTCAACATAATCGTGATTATCATTTTTGCCATAATCGTACAGCTCTACTAGTTTGGACTATTTAGACTTGGGCTTTTCTTTGAGCCAAGAATGAAGCTGATAGAGGTACTTAAGTTTTTTTTTTCTTTTTTGTTTTAAAAAAGGATGTTTCTGTGTTGTCTTCAACATATGGAAGACTTCCCCATTGACCGACATTCATAGAGTTAAGTACCTCACACCGTTCAGTTCAATTCAGTTTATTTTTATAGCGCCAAATCACGACAAGTCGTCTCACGGCACTTCACACAGTAAACATTCCAGGTTGCATCGAGTCACTGACTACCGTCAGTGTCTTTACAGCAATCCTCATACTAAGCAAGCATGTAGCGACAGTGAAGAGGAAAACTCCCTTTTAGCATTGTCCAATAGCATGTGGAGACAGTTTAAAAAGCAAAGATATTTATAGCTTTCTAACTGTTCAGTTCATTTATCATTTAGCATGAACATCTAAGAAACATCTCATTTGAGCAGCTTTCTGAGCCATTTCTGCTACTTTGCATCACTTTTCTAGCATTGCTGGTCAGTCACACAACCTTTACCGTTATGTGATGCAGAACAAAAGGAGAAAAGTTACTAAAGGTAAAGCTGCATTCTTTTCTTCAGCTCATTTCATCACAGGATCACGTTAATCTGTCCAGGCTTGTGGGAGTTACTAAAAACAAGCAGCAGTCCTTGTTTGGGGCTTGATGCTGGCCTCATCCATCATGTTAGGACAATAATGGGGCACGAGTCGTCTTATCTGACTCTCTGCAGTCCCACTCCAAGATTGATTAAGCTAGTCTCTCAAACACAAAATGAGGAGAGTGATAATGAATGATTACATGACTCAGTTCATATGAATTATTGGCACTTTCAGTGAGGCATAAAAGAAAATGTAATATGAGGAGACACAAGTGTTTCTTGCCATGAGGGAAGTGTAACAGCATGTGACATCCTCCCGAGGATTAGTCAAAGCCAAAACACAGAACAATAATCATTAATTAGACCGTGTAGCTGTTATATCTGATCATCAAATTAGCAGGCTGGTTGGTGCCATCTTGGTCTGAACCCAAGAGCAGCTGATTCACATTCTGTGCAGCAAACAGGCTGATAATGACACCGCTTAGGTCTTAAAGCAGGACCCACTGACTTAAAACATGCAGCTTATTATTCAAGTCCAGGTCTGCTTTCACAGATTTGTTCTTTTTTTTCAAAGCAAACTGTAGCATTCAGTCAATATTGAGAAGGCCGGAACTGATGGTGAATGATGATTTATTGAGCCGTCCGTATCATCAACCAACCAACGTAAGAGCTAGGCATAAACAAAAAATAAATAAATCATAAAATAAACCATAATGCATAACTGATTACATTGGTAGCCTTTTTCACAATTAATACAATCATATAGACACGTTCCATTTTCATAACAACATTCTGAATTATAGTTACAAACCTTGTTCCCCTTATCAACTGAAGCTAGACAGAAGTATTCTTCAAACTTTCTTTGTCCTCTTCTTCTCCGTGAACCATTAATAGCCTATCCTTTGCTCCGTCTTTACTTCTATTAGATTGCCGTTTGCTTCTTCTGTGTTGCGCCCGTTGCGCCTCCTTACTTGGCTACGGTTGCTATGACGCTATCAAAATAAAAGCCTGTATACCTTTGCCGTTGTTAAACATAAAGAAGTAGTTCACCTTTACATTCACCTTTACACTGTTACTATTACCAAGTTGTTTCCATACGTCTTTTTACCGATCATATTTAACGAGGGAGTTTTAAATGACCACGATCTACAGGTGCTGGCCAGTAAATTAGAATATCATCAAAAGGTTGAAAATATTTCAGTAATTCCATTCAAAACGTGAAACTTGTACATTATATTCATGCAATGCACACAGACCAATGTATTTCCAATGTTCATTACATTTAAATTTGATATTCATAAGTGACAACTAATGAAAACTCCAAATTTGGTATCTCAAAAAATTAGAATATTCTGAAAAGGCTGAATATAGAAGACACCTGCTGCCACTCTAATCAGCTGATTTACTCAAAACACCTGCAAAGGCCTTTAAAAGGTCCCTCAGTCTTGTTTTGAAGGCACCACAATCATGGGGAAGACTTCTGACTTAACAGCTGTCCAAAAGACAATCATTGACACCTTGCACAAGGAGGGCAAGACACAAAAGGTGATTGCTAAAGAAGCTGGCTGTTCGCAGAGCTCTGTGTCCAAGCACATTAACAGACAGGCGAAGGGACGGAAAAAATGTGGTAGAAAAAAGTGTACAAGCTCTAGGGATAACCGCACCCTGCAGAGAATTGTGACGACAAACCCATTCAAAAATGTGGGGGAGATCCACAAAGAGTGGACTGCAGCTGGAGTCAGCGCTTCAAGAACCACCACGAGGAGACTCATGAAAGACATGGGATTCAGGTGTCGCATTCCGTGTGTCAAGCCACTCTTGAACAAGAAACAGCGCAAGAAGCGTCTCGCCTGGGCCAAGGACAAAAAGGACTGGACTGATGCTGAGTGGTCCAAAGTTATGTTTTCTGATGAAAGCAAGTTCTGCATTTCCTTTGGAAATCAAGGACCCAGAGTCTGGAGGAAGAGCGGAGAAGCACAGAATCCACGTTGCATGAGGTCCAGTGTAAAGTTTCCACCGTCAGTGATGGTGTGGGGTGCCATGTCATCTGCCGGTGTTGGCCCACTCTGTTTCCTGAGGTCCAGGGTCAATGCAGCCGTCTACCAGGAAGTTTTAGAGCACTTCATGCTTCCTGCTGCTGACCAACTTTATGGGGATGCAGACTTCACCTTTCAACAGGACTTGGCACCTGCACACAGTGCCAAAACCACCAGCACCTGGTTCAAGGACCATGGTATCCCTGTCCTTGATTGGCCAGCAAACTCGCCTGACCTTAACCCCATAGAAAATCTATGGGGTATTGTGAAGCGGAGGATGCAATACGCTAGACCCAACAATGCAGAGGAGCTGAAGACGACTATCAGAGCAACCTGGGCTCTCATAACACCTGAGCAGTGCCACAGACTGATCGAGTCCATGCCACGCCGCATTACTGCAGTTATTGAGGCAAAAGGAGCCCCGACTAAGTATTGAGTGCTATACATGCACATTCTTTTCATGTTCATTCTTTTCAGTTGGCCAACATTAGAGAAACAAACATTTTTTCATTGGCCTTTAGAATATTCTAATTTTCTGAGATACCAGATTTGATGTTTTCATTGGTTGTCACCTATAAATATCAAAATTAAACATAATAAACATCGGAAATACATTGGTCTGTGTGCATTGCATGAATATAATGTACAAGTTTCACGTTTTGAATGGAATTACTGAAATATTTTCAACCTTTTTATGATATTCTAATTTACTGGCCAGCACCTGTATGTCTACGATCCCGCCCATCAGTCTGCTAGCTGACACAAACATGACTTTACCTCAGTCTCCTTTGCAGATATTAAGTTGAAGGTTGATTTAATGGAAATCCTTTTTTTTCCTAATTCTAAGGTCAAATATCTCTGGTGGTCATCTTAAATCAGGTTGATTTGTGAACATTCACTGAAATCTATAAACTAAGCTCTCAACGATCAGGCTCCCCGCTACCTGTCCGAGCTGCTCACTCACCACCTCTGTATGTTACTTGCTAACAACGACTTTCTAACAGATTTTCTAATAAAAAACAGATTACAGAAAGGAAAATTGAGTCACGCAACACAGGACTACAGCTTCTCTACCCAACAAACATTAGTCCGACGCCAACGTGGTGTCCACGTCCAAAAATGGTCGCAGTAAGACGGCCCGAATTTGTAAAAAAAAAAAATATAACAGAACATGTCTTAAAAGTCCATTCAGATACATTTGTACATGCCTACAGTTATATGTATAATTGTTATTTTAGCAAGTGGTTACGTGTAGTTCAACATAGCATCCCAGCAAATATGGGTCTGATAGCAACGGCGTGTCCACGGGCAAAAATAGTCGCAGTAGGACGTTCCAAATAAAAAAATAATAACATAACATTTAACATGAAAATTTAATTTAGTCACTTCATAAATATCAACGGGATAGCTCAACCAGTTAGTCATCTGACTTACACTCTAGAGTACCCGGGTTTGAGTCCAAGCTGGGATAAGTCCATCAGTAAAGCAAGATCGGACACAGGAAATATCCAATTATTATAATTATTATTAAATGTTAAAACTACATTTTATTTTACAGTGTAGATGAGTTGTACACTGACGATCATTAAACGTCCAAATGAGACGTGCCGAAAGACGTGTAATTCACGTCCAGTAAAGACGTCGGTTCAACTTTCATTTTGGAACTATTTTTCAACCGTGACGGGATGAGTCGGCCTGACGTCTTTTTAACGTTGATTAAACGTCCGAATGTTTGCTGGGTGCTCACTGAAACCAATTTAAATGGCCACTGGCCGGAGCTGTCGTGTGATGAAAATACAAATCATTTATATAACCTTTACAAAATCCACTGTTTACAACAAAATGTTCAGTTTTACATTAGGAACGATTCTGAAGCCAGAAGCTTCTGCAGCTAGATATTTAAATATGTCGTTGTCGTCTCCCTCCGCTTATCCGGGTCCGGGTCGCGGGGGCAGCATCCCAACTAGGGAGCTCCAGACCGTCCTCTCCCCAGCCACCTCCACCAGTTCCTCCGACAGGACCCCAAGGCGTTCCCGGACCAGATTGGAGATGTAACCTCTCCAGCGTGTCCTGGGTCGATCTGGGGGCCTCCAGCCGGCAGGACATGCCCGAAGCACCTCCCCGGGGAGGCGTCCAGGAGGCATCCTGACCAGATGCCCAAACCACCTCAACTGACTCCTTTCGATCCAGAGGAGCAGCGGTTCTACTCCGAGTCCCACCCGAATGTCCGAGCTCCTCACCCTATCTCTAAGGCTGAGCCCGGCCACCCTACGGAGGAAACTCATTTCAGCCGCTTGTATTCGCTTGTATTCGCAATCTCGCTCCCTCTTCACCACGACAGATCGGCTCAGCGTCCGCATCACTGCAGACGCCGAACCAATCCGCCTGTCGATCTCCCGATCCCTCCTCCCCTCACTCGTGAACAAGACCCCGAGATACTTAAACTCCTCCACTTGAGGTAGGACCTCTCCCCCGACCCGGATAATATTTAAATATGTAT
The DNA here is from genome assembly GCF_043380555.1 of Nothobranchius furzeri. Lineage (NCBI taxonomy): Eukaryota > Metazoa > Chordata > Actinopteri > Cyprinodontiformes > Nothobranchiidae > Nothobranchius > Nothobranchius furzeri. The sequence goes on from NC_091748.1 coordinate 73,792,288, forward strand.
TTTATTAAAATGTAGATCTTATTTATCAAGCTAAAGCAACAAGACTACAGATGTATTATGTTGAGCCTATTTGTAGAGCAGGGCTGTGAGGGATCGTTATTCATCACTAAAAAGGTTTTATTTAGAGGACAGAGCGGGATTCCTGCTGTGATTTCATAATTCAAGCTGGACATGTTTTAGTGACCAAGTTCTTGAATTTTTAATTTGATCTCGGATTCATGATGTGAGACTGTACTGTATGCGTGAATCTGTTTTTCCTGAAGGGATCATTTCTCACTCGAACAAAGAGAAAATAAATAAAATAATGAAACAAAATGGAGATCGTGACTTTTTCTGTTTTGCTTCTGCAAAAGAGCCAAACAGCACTTCTAATCGGGATGCATTCTCCATTCAACCTCTTGCAGAAAAGGTGGTACTCAGCAACTAGTGAGAGGCTCATTACTTCAGCCTGAGTGTTTGTGGGCTTGGGGTTGAATAATGAGGCTATTATGAAGATATCCACAAAAAAAGCAGGAGAGGTCTTCGCTCCCAGAGCTGAAGTAGAGCACAGAGTCTCTTTTTCTGGGAGTAAAATAACCTATTGCATTTATATATCTACATGGCATTGCAATTGGGGTCTTTCTGAAATGCATTTGATGTCGTTTTCAAAGCAGGAGATACACAAACGTGCCCGGGCTTGGTGAAGCATGTAATAAAAAATGGATGCTCTGTGGTTTCGGGGGCTTGTTGAAGCAGTTTTGTTTTAAAACAGGCTGAATCAGACAGACGTCGAAGACCGTGAGTCCTTCACTTGAGCAATACGAGTAACTATTTGCACCATCAAGTCATTTTCTTAAATCGTGTTCCTGCGGGTGACAGCTACAGATTCAAATCGAGACGGGAGTCTCTTCCTCATTCATGTAGCTTCTCCCTCCTCCAGCTCTCCATGTTAGCGTTGGGCTCATTTTCATGATGAAGCAACGGTATATTGGACTTGTGGGCCCAGCTTGAGTCCACTGGGAGTTGTGCCTCATTATCTAAGAGGCTGCTTACACTCCACTGCTTAGCTCATTACAGATTGGGGATGGGGGGGATGGGGGGGGGGGGGGATGCAGGCACAGGCATCACGCGTAGCATTTCTATTACTTTTCACTCAGAGCTCCAAGTTTCACTATTTTCTCAGGAAGGGACAATTGTGATGAAGTGCAGCTAAGTACACACACCTAATGGAGCGTGACAGCTATTGTAGGTGTTATTTATTTGGCTTTATCTGAATGCTGATATATTATTGGGTTTATAATATGTGGAAGGAGTCAATTCTCCCCAAAAATCATGTCTGTAGACCAAAAAGTTAAGAAAAACACATTTTTATAATGTTGTTGAAAATAAATCTATGCTTTTCTTTTATTTTTGTTTTATCTAATCTTAGAGTGAACAGAGGAGAATGTACAATATTCCAATAGCTAACGAGAAGTAAAATTTCACACACAACCAGTTCTGCATTTCAACTAAATTAAATAATCTGATTCTCAAAAGACGTGCTGATTTCATCAAGTCAACTTTTCAGAAAAGTCTGTTATTCCTGACAATTAGCTTTTAAAGAGCAAGCCACCCCCTACCAGATTCTTGCTCAACTCCCACTTCCTGTTTGAAAAATGCAACAGATGCTGTTGCTTAGCAGACCGAGAGGGCGGAGCCACTAACGAGTACACACACTCACAACTCTTGTGTGCAGTAAACCTAACAGCACCACAGCGTGGGCTGCAGCCATCACGCCCAGAAGTTTCATGACTAACAGGGCTCTAGCGATCTTGCGGGGTTGCACGCGGGGGATCACCGTGGTGAGATCTGCCACTCTCACCAGAGGCAAACGTGCTCTCATTAGGGAGGCGTTCAGCTCCACCCCGAGAAACAAAATCGACTAGGATGGAAATATCCTCATGTGGCAAATATATGCCACTTGAGGCATGTAGGCCTCCTCCTCCGCCCACTCCATGCTTGCAGTCACTGCCATTCTGTTGTCCCAATGTCAGCAGGGTGCACATCTTAGTGATGTCATGTGTTATCGCGGTATTGCGATATAGCCAAAAACTCTTATCATTACCCAACTTTATATCGTTTCCACCTTATATCGTTTATGTTGCCCACCCCTAATATACACAATTTAAAAAGTAAAAGTCTCGTTATATATTTATATTGAAACTAATACATATAAAATATAATATCTCCCGTGTCATGTGACGTTACGTTACCGCCGTGGAAGCCGCGGTCAAGTGATAAAAGTCTGTTCCATTTGACCGTTTTCTTTGACCAAGCAAGGACAGTGTCCTCGTAAGCAAGGCGCCTGGCCACGCAAGACATCGCCTCGCAAGGCCAGGCTCCTTAACATTGAGAAAGACTCCTTGTCATCAGCGACGAGGGCAGTAGAGGACGACATCATCCTCTGCTGCCCAAACGGAGTAGGAAGTAACGCCACCAACATCGGCAGTGCTCTGAGGAAGGCTGCAGCTTAGCCGGAACTTGTCAGCAAAAACAGGTAAAAACAGATATCTTCTACTACGCTGTGTTTAGAAAATGACTAAAAGCAATGTAGCTGTTAGCTAGCAGGCTGGTGCAGAGCTAACGTGTCTCCTCGGGAAAGAGAAAATCTCTGAAGTTTGGACACATTTTTAACCAGATAAAGAAAGCAGTGCAACTGCCTGTAATGTGTGGTTGTGCACAGAGGCTTTCTTATGCCTGATTGGTTGTTTCCCCCTAGCCGCTTGGTGCCCTAAACATGGCCTGTGATGCACGTGGGTGGAACCCTGGCACATGTGAAACACGGGAGTTGAACAAACTACACAATGATCTCTTATTATTTTCTAGGTTTGGGAACATCCTTGACAGGTCCATCACATCGCCACAAGGAAGGAAAAACGGTAACACCTAGGCAGTAGCGGTTTTAGGCACGGGCAGACAGGGCAGTTGCCCGGGGCGGCATTTTTTCATGACACAAAAGGGGCGCACAAGCGCGGAGTAAAAAAAAAAAAAAGGAAATCTGCGCCGCACCGAGGTTTTCTATTATCTGTCTTATGACAGTGTCTGGATTGGAAACAGCAAGTTGGCGCCCCCTGCAGTTGCAGGCGCTCCTGCTGACTGAGAACGTTCACGTGCTCCGTGTGTCTAAAGAACAGGAAGGGGAGGGGTGCGGCGGGGGAATTCACCTCTGCGTCTTTCCCAAATGAAATGAGCGTGCAGGGGCTGAATCAACTGTATTAACATGGCTAAAGTCAATCACATCTTAACGTTCTTCCATATTTCATTCATAATATCATAAACACAGGCCTATCATTCTTTCAGGTTTCTCTGAATTGTGTGAAATGGCCGAATAAAAAAAGGAAAAACAAAACGATTTTGTGGTCACCCCCCATCAAGGTCAAATTGTTTAGTCCCGACTAAAGGAAACTTACTGAGTCAGGAGACAAACAGAAGAGATGAACATAAAAAGGCTAAAACCACCAGGTGCCCCATTCAGGGGGAAAAAAAGAAAAAAAGAGCAGAAAGATAAAGGTATGTAGCTCTCATGATGCATGTTTTCAATTTTTTGAACCAGTTAACTGGGATTTTAACGGTTAAATGCGGTCAACTAATTGCTAACAGAGCTAATAGGGCTGAAATATTTAAACGAATATTCAAATGGTTTGAAAAAAGTCCTTGAATCGTTTTTTACTGATTCAAACTAGGATTTGTTAAATGCTCACTGCAGCCCGTGGCCTGCCTGAACAACAACAAACACATGTTGATCATGTTCACATAATAATAAATAAAACAATTCTACAAGCAGAAGAAAACTCCCCAGTCACCACTAACTATCCTGTTTATTTATTGCAGATGGCTGCACTGATTATTTTTTACATGATTTGTTCTGTAAAAGTTGGCATTTTTGGTAGTCTACAGTTTTTTATGTCAGTTTAAATTACAATTTCAGAGGCAATTCTAAAATATTATGGATCATGATAAAGATCTATTGGAGATCTACCCCAACTTTTGGACTGCTCTGCCAGTCACTGTGGCTCAAGCTGAGAGGAGCTTTTCAAAACTTGATCAAGTCATACCTGAGGTCATCTATGTTTCAGGGGCGGCTCACTAACCTGGCTCTGATTAGTATCAATCACTCAGTAGGGGAGCAGATTTCATGTGATGACATTATTGATGACTTTGCATCAAGGTTAGGTTTTAATTTTAGTTTGTGTTTTCTATTCTAAGTGCAATGCTGTAGTGATTATCTTTAGTTTGTTACGTGTGAAATATTTTTGCTATTTAGAATATTTATTATATATTATGTTCATATATTCTTAATATTTAGTTATTGTTTGTTTTTGTATATTTGATTCTATATATTTTGATACAGTATATAATGTATAGTGCTTTACATTTTTACAACTTCATAGTAATTAATGTAAATATGTGCAACTTAGAAAAATGAATGTTCAATAGTCGTTCTAATAAAACATGCCTGTTTGTAGAAAACATGCGTGTGTTCATGCAGGTGGGGTGGTGTGGTGGTGGTGGTGGTGGTGGTGGTGGTGGTGTTGGTGGTGGTGGGTTGGGGGGGGGGCGCTCAAAGGGGGCCTCGCCCGGGGAGTAATTCGATGTAGAACCGCCACTGCACCTAGGGGCAGTTTAGGATCACCAGTCAACCTAACATTCATGGTTTTGGTCTGTGGGAGAAAATAGAAGTACACAAAGAAAGCCCACAAATGCATGGAGAGAACATGCAGACTCCTGCTGAAAGGCTGGGTTTGGGATTTCAACCTGCAGCCTTCCAGCTGTAAAGTGGCAGATAGAATTAGTACGCTATTAGAGCTTAAAGAAGTGTTACAAAAATACTCTGGTGAAACTATTACAAAGAATATTTAAGCAAAAATGAAACTATCAGAATACTTCACAGAGATTGGCGCCATTCTGGTCCACACTGCTGTCCAGAGGGTGGCGCTGTTGCAACTGAAGCTTTTTTGCCAACTGCTATTAAAAATGAAGGAAAATAAATGAACCTAAAAACTGAACTCACTTTAAAGTAAAGGAAAGTAACTGGACAGCGATTGTAGAAGTTAAACAGTTTCCTCACTTTGTAGAAAGAAATTTGTGAGAAATGGAAGTGGGACGGGCAGAGGTCAGGCTGACTTTTTAGATGTCCAGCAAGACTTTAGGACTGATAAAAAGGCAAACCAATGTCTCAGTTTCACCGCAAAGTTCAGAAAATGATTTCATTCAGTTAACAGGTGAAGAAGTTCCAGTCTATTATTAAAACTGATGAATGTGGCTGCAGTGAGAAAAGGAAATCTAGTAATAATAATAATTATTATTATTATTATTACCATGGATGTAATTTTCACTTTAGAAGTGCTGGGGAGGTAATCGTTACAGTATGTTCTAATGGGAAACAGGCTTCAACACAAACGGTTGTTTTCTGCTTGGTCCTAGAGCTCAACCAGTGTCAATTTAATTTAAAGTAACATTGTTTTTGGATAGTAAAATTGTAGGGGTCAAAATTTGACTTTGGAAAAAGTGGGGGGGGGGGGGGGGGGGGGCATGTCCCCCCCCAAATTACATCCATGATTATTACTATTATATAGTTGCATGTTTCAACACATGATGTCATTGATGGCTTAGCAAAAATACAAATATAAATCCTTGATTATAAATGAAAAAACAGGAATCATGGATAGACAAACCCTAAGAACAGACAGCGATCTGGTAAGGTGAAAATAGCAGAATGTGAGCTGTGTGAGACAGCTGGAGTGAATAAAGTAATGAAGTTTATTTTACCCTGCACTGGAAGAAACAGTAAAAAGAGGGGAAAAAAGAAACAGAACAAAACTTTTCTAAAAGCAGTGACCCCAATAAAAACCAAGACCTACATAAGACACAATATTACTTTTAAGGAACACAAAAGCAAACCCAAACTAAAAGTCAACAAAGTTCACAGAATTTGAGTTTTTCAGAGATGTTGTCAACTTGGTGCCAGGGCCGAAACAGAAATCGGTGCTCTTTGAGGTGGAGAACACGGTGTTTATCTTATCTGATGCCTACCGAGCTGTGTGTGTGTGTGTGTGTGTGTGTGTGTGTGTGTGTGTGTGTGTGTGTGTGTGTGTGTGTGTGTGTGTGTGTGTGTGTGTGTGTGTGTGTGTGTGTGTGTGTGTGTGTGTGTGCGCGCGCTTGAAAATACCAACCAAAAGACAGAAAGAGTGCAGCAGAAAATTGCTGCCCTTCATCTGATGTTTTATTAGCTCACTGACATCTTATAATTACAGCCTGCTCTGGCTTTTCTTCTGGCAGCAAAGTGCAAATCATTTCCTCACTTTTCTTAACAACATCAGGTGATTACCTAAAAAGTTAAAGATTATTTAACTTTTCATGTTTGTTGCATGCAAAATATTCCCTAAAATGTTCTTAGAAAAATGCTCAAAATTCTGAATAACAACAACAACTGGTGAATGTTGTATATCACCACAGCGCCCCCTACATATCTTTAAAACTGTAATAACTCGTACAGACGAGGTCACAACTGCACCAAACGTGCTATGTGTCATCACATAAAGGCACCCAACAACAATACTGTGGTCATTGGTTGATATCGCTTTAGCTCCGCCCCCTGACAGATATTAGGCCCTGAATAACACATGCATGATGCAATTCACACCAAACTGCACACAAATGATTGTTGTCAACCTACAAACTGCTTCATAGAATATTTCCTAAATTTGGGACAGTGCCCCCTAGATACAAAAAACCGTTGTAACTTCTGCAAAAAAGCTCCAAACTATATCAAACATGGTGGGAGTCATCACACAACTGCAGTCAACCCATGTCTGTGTTCACTTGTTCAAATCACTTTAACTCCGCCCGCTTACAGCCTTTTGGCTCTAGATGATCCATGCAACGTTTGATTGATGCCAGATTAACAGAAAACCATATTTGATGACCAAAGATGACCTCTATGGGATTTAGTTGTAAATGGTCGCAGCGCCCCCTAGATGGGTTCAAACTTTATCATCTTCTAAAGACAAGGTCAGAATGGCATTATACTTGGCTTGTGTTATCACGTGACTGCACCAAACACATTGATGTGGTTGTTGGTTCAAATCCCTTTAGCTTCGCCCCCTTTCAGCTCTTTGGCTCTAGAAAGCACACGCAATGTCTGATTGATGCCAAACTACCACAAAACCATCTTTGACTCCCTAAGAGGACCTCAATGGGAATTTTATGTAATTGGTCACAGCGCCCCCTAGATAAGATTAAGAGTGAATTACTTCCTAATACACAGTGAGAATGGCATTAAACTTGGCTTATGTCATCATATGACTGCACTTAACACATTGATGTGGTTGTTGGTTCAAACCCCTGTAGCTCCACCCCCTTTCGGCTCTCTGGCTCCAGATAACACACACACAACGTCTGATTGATGCCAAAATAACAGAAAACCATCTTTGTCAACCAAAGCTGACCTCAATGGGATTTTTCTGTAGTTGGTCACAGCGCCCCCTAGATAACTTTGACCATCAATGACTTCAAAAAACGTGGTCAGAATAGCATTAAACTTGGTCTCTGTCATCACACCACCAGTGTGGTAAAGATAGAGTATCCCCTAGTGGTGAGACGTGTAATTTAATGGTGGGCTCAGAGAAGATGCCGAGTCGGGGTGAGGTGCAGATGAGGAGACCGTTTGTGGTTTCTGGTATCGGGGTGGTCGATGTTTATGTTCAGCAGACGTGCCCGGGTGCACCAGACTGCCGGCCACCCAGAGCAGCGCAGTTCCGGAAACATGTCCTATTTGTCCTAGTGAGTCAATAATTAAACAGGTAAACTAGTAGTAGCACATTCAATGTCAAAGAGAGTAAAATGTTATTATCAAGAGAGGGAGAATGATTAAATGGTTAGCAACAGTGTTGAAGCCGATGACCCCCTCCATGAGGCCACCACAGCTCAGCAGAACATCATTGTAGCTTCTTCTGGGGAGAAAAACACTTATCAAAAGTAAAATCAAAATTAGTCTCACACAATAGGTCTCAGTGACATCAATGACTCCTTGGGGGTATTCACAGATAATTTCAGCTCATTACAAAACAATAGACAACTACGGTGTATAAACGTGACTCTATAAGAAGCAAAAGGTCTCCACGAAACAAAAGAAGTCCAGTAGCCTTTATTTGACCCCTTTTGAATATCATAACAGAAACATCTTTGGTGTGTTCTTGCTGTGTTGACTTTCAAATTCCCTCTTTCAGTTCTTTTTAAAACACAGAAAGGTTTATTTACCTGCAACGTTTTGTTTGCGGCTGCAAACATCATCAGGCTGTCGCAGATGGTGGCGTCACTTCCTTCGTTTATCCGCGGGCAGCAGAGGACGTTGTCGCCCTCTGCTGCCCGCTCTCCCCTCTCCGATGATACAGTCCCATGCGCGATCCAACATGTAAACTCCATCGTCTCTGTTCATGGTCCCACATCCACGTCTCCTTATCTCGATAGCTTCTTTTATCCATCTTTTGTATTTCTGTTGTTCGGTGTTTATGATCCTTGTGTTGTCCCAGTCCATTATATGGTTTTCTCTTGTGCAGTGATCTGTTACGGCTGACTTCTTTATTGTACTTTCTGCTTCTTGTTTTGCTGCTCTTGTGTGTTTTCGACTTGTTTCTTTCTCGCACTCCTTTCTATGTTCTATTGTTTGTGTGTTGAGTTGGCGTCCGGTTTCTCCTATGTATGTTTTATTGCAGAGTTTGCATGGGATTTCGTAAATGACTCCACATTTAAGTCCAGCTGATATTTTGTCTTTTGGGTGCACTAGTCTGTTTCTAACTGTTGTGTATGGTTTTGTTGGTGTGTTTATGTTGTGTTTTTTTCATTGTTGCGCTTATTTTTTCTGTTATGCCTCTGATGTATGGTAGGGTTATCACTGGTTTTGGTTCTTGTCTTTCTGGGTTTCTGCTTCTTTGCTTTGGTTGTTTTTTTCTTTCTGTTGTTGTTTGTTGTTTTCCTTTGTTTATTGCCCATGTCGGGTATCCACAGGTCTTTAAAGCGTGTTGTATGCGTTTGTCCTCTTGTTTACGGTCTCTTTCTTCTGTTACCATGTTTGCTTGGTGATATAATGTTCTGACAACACAAGGATCATAAACACCAAACAACAGAAATACAAAAGATGGATAAAAGAAGCTATCGAGATAAGGAGACGTGGATGTGGGACCATGAACAGGGACGATGGAGTTTACATGTTGGATCGCGCATGGGACTGTATCATCGGAGAGGGGAGAGCGGGCAGCAGAGGGCGACAACGTCCTCTGCTGCCCGCGGATAAACGAAGGAAGTGACGCCACCATCGGCGTCAGCCTGATGATGTTTGCAGCCGCAAATGAAACGTTGCAGGTAAATAAACCTTTTTTGTGTTTTAAAAAGAACTGAAAGATGGGATCATAACAGACATTTTATTTGTTTTGTTTGTTGTTGTCTGAATAATTATTAACGAAATTCTGCCAATAAAACTAAATTGTGATTTCCTTTATCGACGCCTTTAACACAGAAGGGAAAAAAGTCCTTGAAATATTAGAAAGTCTGTTTGCCACAAGCTTGTCTGAAAGTAACATGTCGTTAAGGGACAGAGGATATTTATCATGCCGATAAGCTTAATCAATGAGCCAAAATGTGCTGGGAAAAGGCTCATCAGATGAACCGGTTAGAGCGCTCCCTGGCTGGTCACTGTTTTCACGTTAGAGGCTGCAGTCAAAGACAATCGGGCACGTGGGCCACATTAAGCTTCAGAGTATGCAGAGTATAAAGACATCATATGGATGCAATGCACAGAAGTGGGCGAGACATTATTCCACGAGTGCTGTCTAAAAATAAAACCTTCCGTTGCAAAAGGGGAGATAAAACACTTTAAATATTCAGTCCATTAATATTCCTTCTGTGTTCATCAAGACATTGTGAAGAAGGTTGTGGAGGACTCCAGGCTGACATTTGAATACACATCCTGCTTCTCAATTCTCTCCTGCAGCCTGTTTCTAAGGCATTTCATCAAACTTCATATTGAGCTCATGCACCCCTGAGCCTGCACTTCATCGATTCGTTGCTGCAGCTCTGCAGGGACATATCTGCCTTTCAGACTCCAGCTGAGCAGCGTGACATTCCACCCTCTGTGTTGGGTCCGGTCTGGTCAGAGACTTCCTTTTTGCAACATTACAAGCATCCGCAGGCATTATTAGAGGTGTATTAATAAAGCTGAAGTGACATTCTCTTAAAGGTTATCACCAGAATCACCTGGACCAAAAGATTCTGCTACAGGGGCAGAAACGCTGCAGTGGTGCTGCGGGTGTCTGCTCTCCCCGGAAACGAAAGACTGAACGCAGCATTAAAAATCCTTTAATTTTTTTAATTGCAGTAAACGATTTCCCCAGCCAATTACCCAAATGCCATTGTGAAACATTACTAGACTTTGCAGAGACTCGTTGGTATCATGCATTGGTAATAGCAAAGCAGAGCGCAAACGACTTTTGTTTTTTTCTGGGTTTTTTCTTGCTTCCCACTCAGAGTTCTTAAATTGTTCAAGCTGCCTTTCCCATTTATCTTCTCTGCTCTCTGATCTCCCATTGTGTGAAAAGTATCATTCATCATTAACTGTAGGGTTGTTTGCGTGAGTAGGAAAGCTAACATAATAGCATGCTATAGAAATTACACACTGCTTTTGTTAGAAGTCATGATACCAAATATGCAGAATTTTAAATTTTCTTCCTAAGAACTTTTATATGTAAATCTGAACTAATCATTCTAAGAGAAATGCTCTGTTTTCTGTGAAAAAATGTCTCCAGTTGCAGCACCGTGTTGTCTTCGTTTTATCGCACACATCTTTGTAAAATGCAGAAAATTGTTTCCAAAAGTCCTAAAATCACTTGTGTCCATATTGTCATTCTTTGGGCCATGGACGTAATTTTTTTTTTGGGGGGGGGGGGGGGGGGGGGGACATGTCCCCCCCACTTTTTCCAAAGTCAAGTTTTGACCCCTGCACTTTTTACCATCCAAAAACAATATTACGCTATATTAAATTGACACTGGTTGAGCTCTAGGACCAAGCGGAAAACAACCGTTTGTGTTGAAGCCTGCTTCCCATTAGAGCATACTGTAAAGATACCCCCCACTTCTAAAGTGAAAATTACGTCCTTGCTTTGGGCCAACATTCCCTTCATTATCCCTGTGGTATAAAGAGTTGCTGCAGTCACCTTAGCTTTTGAAGAAAAACCTTTTGATCTTTAAAAATAAGCAATTCAGAGTCTGTTTTGGGTCTGGAGAGAAATTGCTCCTAAACTGGAAATGTGACATCTTTATTGTTGCTATGTGCAGACAGATGAATGCAGCGGCAGCCACGGCACTTAGACTGAAGAATAAAAATCTGGTCTTTTTTGATTGGCATCATGAGAAATGCTTTAAAACGCCTCCTTCTTCCTTTTCCTCCACCTGAGAGCTCTTTTCTATACATGTGTGTGCTCACCTCCTTCTGCTGCAGGCCACGCTAATTCTGCATGCATTTATTTGTAGAAGGTGTTGGCAGATTGGAGGCGAAGTGCTTTATGAGATCCTTAGGATCGAAGGAGAATACTGACCCTTTGTAAGTGACGTCACACCACTCATGGCACCGCCCCCTTAGCCGTTATGGATGATAGAACAACTGAAACTCCATTGAAGCTAGTTTGTAGCTCTTTATCGCCCTAGTTTAGTGGAGTTTACAGAAACATGGGAATAGTTTGCTGCACGGTTGGCTGCAGTAAGGATGAAGACTCAAATCGTCTTTTCTGTTAATCATTTTGATGGAGACCAGAGAGTGGGATGAACTGCAGCAATCAGTCAAATGAACTAAGGTTGGGGTTAGGGTTTGGAAGAAGTACTTTTGGATTTGGAGGACGGGCTGACTCTGATCGACCTGAAATGATAAATGTGACGTGTTTACATGACTTATAGTGCTGATAATTCTTTATTTCACCATGAAGGGCGTTCGTTTCCGTCCACTACACTCAGTTGCGCAATCTTTTTTTATTACACTAATGTTGTTCCAATGTAGAATTACGTGTGTGAAATTGACGTTATTTATTTAGCATGATGTCACCGTTTTGAAATATCTTGTCTCATCTCGACGTGAGCGAAGCTGAGCCCGGTGACCCTGCCAGCAACAAAAAAACTGGTACTTTTCTAAAGTTTTCTTTTTATCAGCTCTAGTGTAACGTGAATATTGATTAATCACATAATGTTGGGCAGCAGTAGCTCAGGAGGTAGAGCAGGTTGTTCAGTAATCAGAAGGTTGTAGGTTCAATCCCAGGTGAGGGTCACCAGTGTGTGAATGGGTGAATGAAGGATTGTTTTGTGAAGCGCCTTGGGGGGTTGTGGAACCCTAACAAGGTAGTACAAAAAAACAGGCCATTTACCATAAATTCAGCGGGGTGAAGTCGGCAACTTATTTGAACAACAGCAGGTAAGCGGACGTTCATAAGCTAGCTAACTCGTACCGCTCTCTTTGAGCCCAACTTTTGTCTGCTGAACTTTTCCGCAAGTGAACTGGTCTTGAACTAGTTGAAACCAGCCTTAATAATCAAAACAACGACAAAAAAATCACAAAAAACAACAACACACACACACACACAAAACAATCTGGTACATTTCCCTTTATTCAATATTCGTTTCACTCGCTGATATGGTGGACCCACACTAGATGGTGACGTAGGTTCAAAAGGTCAGTTGCATGGGTTGTCCTGAATAGAAACAACTAAAACACGCAGGTTAGTTTACATCCATTTTTACAAAACAATGCCATCAATTTGCCGCAATCAGGGACCCTTAGGTCGTTTCTAAGTGGTCAGACCGTAGCAGTAATGGGGCACAATCGTGTCCTTTTTATAAAAAATTAGGCGATCGCGGCATGAAGGGGTATGAGGGCGGTCTCTGCGATGCCGCAGGCTTCCATTTATCTTGGACATAACTCGCTTTTTACTGTGATTGAAGCCATGATCTTTAAAGGTATCGGCCAGAGGCAAATTCCTTTGAATGGCATGTGTAAAGAAGTATTAAAACCACTGATGAAAAAGGTTTTTGTATTTTCACGGCTAGAATTTTCAGAAAATTTGATGTTTCTGACTGGCGCGGGAAAAACAGAAACTAACCTCCGGTCTAAGGCCTGGGCAGCTGGTGACGTTTCACAAGGAGAGCTGCTGAAACAGCTATAGAACATAACCCCCGACACCGGGCGCTCTAAGCTGACATGTTCTCAGCTGGTCTTAACTCCATCATCTGTCTCAATATAAATCAGTGATCTAAAGATAAATAAAATAATGTGCTGCCAGTTTTACCGATCCATGTATATAATGATATAACTCCAGAAAATATTTAACCAATAGCTTACCAGAATAAATCTTCCAGATGCTGGACTAATTCCTTAGTTTGACTCGTTGTTTGCTCTTATCCAGGATGGCACGGAGGTTCTACCGGTCCACGGAGGATCTATTGTTGAAATACGGAGATCATCTTTTAGATTATATCTGTGTGTCTTGAAGCTTTCCCAAATGACTTGTTTTTTCCTTACTGGAGCTAACACGATTAGCAGTTTTGCTGCAGTAATGCTAATGGGACTCTGGAGTCCAAAAGTACCAGTGGGGTTCTAGATGGATTTATAGGTGTAGGTCATTATTTCAGATCCGACCTATGTTATTTAAAAATGCGTGTAGGACACAGACATGTGGCCCAGACCTTTTGATGCAGCTGTAAACACAATTTTCCGTAATAATTAAGAGCACGAAAGTAAACAAAATACAGTTATTAACAAACTAGCAACAGCAGCTTAGCTACCTTGTTCTACGTGCTGGAGTGACGTATGCGGAATACAGTTCTTCACTGTCTGGAGGAGAGGATTTTGATATTCTGTAATGATTTATGACTAAATTCGTCGTCGTCGTCGTCTTCCTCCGCTTATCCGGGTCCGGGTCGCGGGGGCAGCATCCCAACTAGGGAGCTCCAGGCCGTCCTCTCCCCGGCCTTGTCCACCAGCTCCTCCGGCAGGACCCCAAGGCGTTCCCGGACCAGATTGGAGATGTAACTTCTCCAACGTGTCCTGGGTCGACCCGGGGGCCTTCTGCCGGCAGGACATGCCCGAAACACCTCCCCGGGGAGGCGTCCAGGAGGCATCCTGACCAGATGCCCAAACCACCTCAACTGGCTCCTTTCGATCCGGAGGAGCAGCGGTTCTACTCCGAGTCCCTCCCGAATGTCCGAGCTCCTCACCCTATCTCTAAGGCTGAGCCCGGCCACCCTACGGAGGAAACTCATTTCGGCCGCTTGTATCCGCGATCTCGTTCTTTCGGTCATTACCCAAAGCTCATGACCATAGGTGAGGATTGGGACGTAGATCGACCGGTAAATCGAGAGCCTGGCTTTCTGGCTCAGCTCCCTCTTCCCCACGACAGATCGGCTCAGCGTCCGCATCACTGCAGACGCCGAACCAATCCGCCTGTCGATCTCCCGATCCCTCCTACCCTCACTCGTGAACAAGACCCCGAGATACTTAAACTCCTCCACTTGAGGTAGGACCTCTCCCCCGACCCGGAGGTGGCAAGCCACCCTTTTCCGGTCGAGAACCATGGTCTCAGATTTGGAGGTGCTGATCCTCATCCCAGCCGCTTCACATTCGGCCGCGAACCTACCCAGCAAGAGCTGAAGGTCAGAGCTGGATGAAGCTAGGAGGACCACATCATCCGCAAAAAGCAGAGACGAGATTCTCCTGCCACCAAACTCGACACACTCCACACCACGGCTGCGTCTAGAAATTCTGTCCATAAAAGTGATGAACAGAACCGGTGACAAAGGGCAGCCCTGGCGGAGTCCAACCCTCACTGGGAACAGGTCCGACTTACTACCGGCTATGCGGACCAAACTCACGCTCCTCTGGTAAAGGGACTGAATGGCCCTTAACAGAAAGCCACCCACCCCATACTCCTGGAGCGTCCCCCACAGGGTGCCCCTGGGGACACGGTCATAAGCCTTCTCCAAATCCACAAAGCACATGTGGATTGGTTGGGCAAACTCCCATGCCCCCTCCATCACCCTTGCAAGGGTATAGAGCTGGTCCACAGTTCCACGGCCAGGACGAAAACCACATTGCTCCTCCTCTATCTGAGATTCAACTATCGATCGGACCCTCCTCTCCAGTACCTTGGCGTAGACCTTTCCAGGGAGGCTGAGGAGTGTGATCCCCCTATAGTTGGAACACACCCTCAGGTCACCCTTCTTAAAGATGGGGACCACCACCCCGGTCTGCCACTCCCTAGGAACTGCCCCCGATGACCACGCAATGTTGTAGAGACGTGTCAACCATGACAGCCCTACAACATCCATAGCCTTGAGATACCCAGGACGAACCTCATCCGCCCCCGGGGCTCCGCCGCTGTGTAGTTGTTTGACTACCTCAGCAACTTCTGCCCCCGAGATCGGACAGTCCATCCCCAGGCCTCCCAGCTCTGGTTCCTCCTCGGAATGCGCATTGG
Source organism: Nothobranchius furzeri (assembly GCF_043380555.1). Lineage (NCBI taxonomy): Eukaryota > Metazoa > Chordata > Actinopteri > Cyprinodontiformes > Nothobranchiidae > Nothobranchius > Nothobranchius furzeri. Next base: position 73,807,815 of record NC_091748.1, read on the forward strand.
TGGGATTGAGGAGCTCCTCAAAGTATTCCTTCCACCGTCCGACTATAGCCTCAGTTGACGTCAGCAGCTCCCCATCCCCACTGTAAACAGTGTGAGCGAGTTGCTGCCTTCCTCTCCTGAGGCGCCGGACAGTTTGCCAGAACCTCTTTGGAGCCGATCGATAGTCTTTCTCCATGGCCTCACCAAACTCCTCCCACGCCCGAGATTTTGCCTCGGCAACTGCCACTGCTGCACCCCGCTTGGCTATCCGGTACCTGTCTGCTGCCTCCGGAGACCCACAGACCAGCCACGCCCTGTAGGCCTCCTTCTTCAGCCTGACGGCTCCCCGAACCTCTGGTGTCCACCAGCGGGTACGGGGGTTGCCACCACGACTGGCACCGGCCACCTTACGACCACAGCTAGCAACAGCCGCCTCGACAATCGCAGAGTGGAACAAGGCCCACTCGGACTCAATGTCCCCCACTGCTCTCGGGACGTGGTCAAAGCTCTGCCGGAGGTGGGAGTTGAAGACCGTCTTGACAGGTTCTTCTGCCAGGCGTTCCCAGCAGACCCTCACTATGCGTTTGGGTCTGCCAGGTCTACGCGGCATGTTCCCTTGCCATCTGATCCAACTCACCACCAGGTGGTGATCAGTTGACAGCTCCGCCCCTCTCTTCACTCGGGTGTCCAAAACATACGGCCGCAGGTCAGATGATACGACTACAAAATCTATCATCGACCTGTGACCTAGGCTGCCCTGGTACCAAGTGTACCGGTGGGCATCCTTATGTTCGAACATGGTGTTCGTTATGGCCAAACTGCGGCTTGCACAGAAGTCCAATAACAAAACACCGCTCGAGTTCTGATCAGGTGGGCCGTTCCTCCCAATCACACCCCTCCAGGTCAAGCTGTCATTGCCCACGTGAGCATTGAAGTCCCCCAGCAGGACAATGGAGTCCCCTGATGGAGCACTATCTAGCACTCGTCCCAGGGACTCCAAAAAGGGTGGGTACTCTGAACTGATATTTGGCCCATAAGCACAAACAACAGTCAGGACCCGTTCCCCGACCCGAAGGCGCAAGGAAGCTACCCTCTTGTCCCCCGGGGTAAACCCCAACACACAGGCAGAGAGTCTCGGGGCTAACAAAAAGCCAACCCCAGCCCTCCGCCTCTCACCCGGAGCAACTCCAGCAAAGTAGAGTGTCCAACCCCTCTCCAGGTCTCGGGTTCCAGAGCCAATGCAATGTGTCGAGGTGAGTCCGACTATATCTAGCCGGTACCGCTCAACCTCTGCCACAAGCTCCGGCTCCTTCCCCGCCAGCGAGGTGACGTTCCATGTCCCAAAAACTAGTTTTCTTGTCCGGGGATTGGACCGCCAAGGCTCCCGCCTTGGTCTGCCACCCGATTCACATTGCACCGGACCCTTCATGTTCCTCCTGCAGGTGGTGGGTCCACAGTTGGACGAGCCCATGTATCCGGTTCGGGCTGGGCCCGGCCGGGCCCCATGGGCGAAAGCCCGGCCACCAGGCGCTCGCTCACGGGCCCCAACCCCAGGCCTGGCTCCAGGGTGGGACCCCGGTAACCCTCCGGGCCGGGTACTCCGACTCTTCGTTTTCACCGCCATGAAAGATCCTTCGAACCGTTCTTTGTCTCACCCTTCACCTAAGACCAATTTGTCATGGGAGACCCTACCAGGGGCACTAAGTGCCCCAGACAACATAGCTCCTAGGATCATTAGGGCACTCAAACTCCTCCACCACGATAAGGTGACGGTTCAAGGAGGAACTAAATTCCTTAACAAAATGAAAAACTGAACCAGTTCATATTTATATAGATGGTAAAGTGTTGTTATTCTGCATTTCTACAATTTGAATGCCGAGTGTGGCCAAAGCCTTTAAGTTTTTTTTACCAAGCCGCTCCTAAAGGTGTCACCAGTCTGTGGTGATCAGAGCTTCAGCTCAAACAGAGAGTAGTCCTCCAGTTTGCTGTCTCAGCTGATTTTGTTCAAAAATCTAAACTTTTTGCCTGTGTTTACTTTCATTTTCCAATATATTTGCCTGCCGGAGCTTGGCATTAACTCCCCACATCATCATGACACCTCCCTCTGTTGCGCCATGGCGCACTAGCTGTTTATAAAACAGACCATTACCGTAATCCCTACCAAGCGAGGCGGAACGAATGCCGCAAAATTCAGGCAATGCCATGCCGGCATGGTGCGTTTATAACTGCGCGTAAAACACACTGTTGTGGTAATATTATGCCGATTTGCCGGCACAGTGTGTCTTGTAAGAAGGGCTTAAAGAGACTTTACAGAGTTTTGAATTTTTATGCTCGCAATTGCCCCCTCAGGCCAAAAGTGTAATGGCAGCTTCAATAGGAGGCTCGTGCACGAGGCGCACATGCTGTACGTGCACACTCCTTAACGAAAATAACAGCTGAGACGAAGCTCTGTGAAGCTGACGGTGGTCTGCTTCACAGAGCTCTGAGAGCTGATAGTCCCTTGTGTGTGTGTGTGTGTGTGTGTGTGTGTGTGTGTGTGTGTGTGTGTGTGTGTGTGTGTGTGTGTGTGGCCCGGAGGACAGAGGACAGAAGAACACGCAGCTAATTAATTAATTAAACAATTTGGTTCTGTACCTTTCTCTTCAGCACAGCCGACAAAGGTTTATGATGGGTCAGTCCTCCTGCATGCTCAGATCATTCCCTTCCCTTGCTTGAAAAATTGTTCCAAAATGAAAGTTGAACCCACATCTTTTTATCTGTGAATTCAATGCCGTTTGGCGAGTCTCAAATAAAAATTTGGGCATCTTACTGTAAAAAAAATATACAATTAATGTAAAAAAGAAACTCTAAATAAACAATGTTCACATCCAGAATCAAACCCGGGTCCCCTGCATAAAAGCCCAAAATCGTACAAGGTGAGCTAAACCACCAGTGGCATCATTTGTATCTGTAACATTTATATCCTTGATCACAGTTGGAACAACATTCAAATAACGGTTCGGAGGGCGATGCCTGAGCGTGAACGCGCATGAAGCAGCCTGCTCGACCCCAGCATCTCTCTTTTTCTGTGATTTTACAGAAAAACAGGCAATCACAGTAAAAATGCCAGGGCTCGTTCTACAGGACCAGGGCATTGCAGGAGAATGTATGAAGAAGACATTTATTATTTCTATACATGTTTTGGCTGTCAAACTTCCATAATGCCCCTTTAAGACTTGTATAAAAAGGTGAGGCAAACAAAATAAATCGGAGGATTAAAAAGCTGTGACCAAAGAGTTAGTTGTGCCCTTTCTCTGCAAACTATCATAACTAAGAAGCTCCGACTTTGTCAATCAGACACAATCAACTAATTGCTGGGCTGGCATGCTGATATCACTGCTCTGCCGGAGGTTAATGAAAATTGCACCTTTACTTGACAAAACATCCGATCCTATTAGTTGTGGAGTGCAGAACCATCAGGTAGTGTCAAGTGGATTTCCCTGGAGAGCTGCTGCCATATCCACAAGGCAGTATGTGCTTAATCTTACCTGTCATAACACCTGCATCTGTATTTGTGCTCCACTTTTAATCTCTCGTAATGATGACAGACAATAAAGTGGGCGTAATTATGAAACCGAAGAGAGTTGTTTGCTACATAAAAACTGATTTAGTTTATCCTTTTTTGAGGAAATTGTCATCTTTGATGTGTTGAGTGGAATATTTTAAGGCAACAAAGCCTTCAGTGTGCTCTAAAATCTGTCATGTGTGCCTGCAGGGATTAGCCAGGAGCATTTTAGGTAGATTAACATATATTACAACTTTTAAGATTGCATTTAATTTTTATGTGAGTTATAATTTTATTGACCCTGAATGTTGTAGCTTGTGTGTTGCAAAGAGAATCTTTTACTATCCACATTTAAACATAAGGGATACCCTTATTTATTGTTTACAGGCCTCCCTGGTGGACATTTCATCTCATATGCAGCAAATGTTTCTATAAAGATCTGGGTCTGGACCTAAGGCGTGTCAGCAATCTCTGTAAAATCATCAAAGCTTTCTCTCAAAAGAACATTGCTGTATTTTTGTTGTTGCACTGACACTTAGCTACAGATACAATAATCCAGTTTTTGTTTGCTTATCTGGGGCCAGGTCGACGATCATGGAACGTTCATCCCTTCCATCGGCCATAATCTCTAGGCCGCTGGAACCGGAAACCGGCGTTGCCAGAGGAAATGAGAGAGCACTAAACACCAGTCGCTGTTTCTAGGTCCAAACATCTTTTGTTGTCCATGAATTTAAATGGTGTTTTTCTTTTTGGGACTCTGACAGTTAGTCCGAAATTTGAAGTGGTAGCAGCCGGCTGTTTCTCCTTCTCTGATATTGCGCGGAGAACATCTCACACCAGTAGTGTTCTGTTGCTAAATACATGAGTGTGTGATGTTTGGAGGACCCAGGGAGATGCAGTGGTTGGTTTTGGTCCGAGCCGTGTTATTGGTGGAGATTTTTAGGCAAATGTGACAGAACCACTTTTTAATCTCCACAACACATTCATAGCTATACTACGTTAGAACGTTGTTAATAGACATAGCAGATTAGCAAAAGCACAGTGATTGGACTCGGGCGTTCTTTGGGTCCCAATCTAAATCTTGTGTCTGCAGATGAAGGGCTGGAACATGGACAGACCAGAACGTTTAGAGGTTTGTTTTTCGGCTCAGCACCTTATTTGCTATAATATATCAAAGACATGCCCTTGTTACTACAGATGATGCATCATTTCATCTTCATTGTCATCCTACCATCACAGCAACTTTAACGCCAGGATCACATCAGCTGCAAAGCGCAGCGAAGGGGATTGCTCACAAAATTTGCATGCTGCCCGCTGGTCCTCAGTTCACACCAGGTGAGAAATTTTGATGAGCGTTTCTGCTCATGCCTACTGTTTTCCATTGTCATTGTCCAATTTACCAATTTACATGTAAGAGGCCTTATCTGATGTGTGTATACACTTAACCCTCCCACTGTCTTTATGGGTGACCCCGTGAGGAAAGTTGACCATTGAGCAGGGTTGATGGTTTATCCCTTGAGGTCCACGGGGCAGGGGTGAGGTGGTGCTCACTCCTCACCCCTGCCACATGGACCCAAGGGATAAACCATCAACCCTCCTCAATGGTCAACTTTCCTCACGGGGTCACGCCCATTAGGACAGTGGGAGGGTTAAAGGTATTGCGGAGGATGTTTGAGAATTTCAGGAAAAAATTGCCCTCTCCATGTTTTGAAAAAATGCTGGCTCTGTTTAGCAGTTCCTGCCAGCATAGCAGCACCTCTGGTCTTATTTCTCACTTCGAAGGCCTTTCTCTTCCTATCATGGACTTCAAAGACATTTTTTCCCTTGCGACTCTCAGCCATTTTCAAAAGAGCCCGGTGAGAACATTGAGGAATGACGGTGCATCGCTCTACACATAAACAGAATGTGCATGCACAGGAAGTGAAAGGTAACCCAGGAACAACCACGTATGATGACGGCCTTGCGTGAAAACTTCACCAGAATGACTGACAGTTATGCAGACCAATGGTTGAGATGATCCACCCAGAAGAAAAAGATCCTCTGCTATACCTTTAATTCATTTTAAAACCTTCATCTATCTTAGTTTTTAATCATTAAAAAGGCAAACGATGGCCTTTGGAACATTATTTTATAATTTCTGTACACACTTGAGGTGAACAAATTTAGAGTTAGCTGTCTGTATTTATTTTATTAGACTGCATTGCTGTCTCTGCAATAAATTATGTTTACTCAGCTCACCTACTGGCTCTAGATTATCCAACATCACAACAGCAGCACAATAGAATTAATTACAAATGATAAACATAAATGACCCGCACTTGTGTGTGTGTGTGTGTGTGTGTGCGTGCGTGCGTGCGTGCGTGCGTGTGTGTGTGTGTGTGTGTGTGTGTGTTCTGTCTTCTCCATCCCCAGTGAGTCGTGGAGGATGGCTGTTTATACTGAACCAGGATTCTCTGGAGGTTTCTTCTTGTTAAAAGGGAGTTTTCCTCTCCACTGTCGCTATATGCTTGCTTAGTATGAGGACTGCTGTAAAGTCACTGACACTAGTCAGTGACTTGATGCAATTTGCTGGGAAACTTTTTTCTGATTGGCTTAATGAACTGACCTGTATTGGAATGTTTATTATGTGAAGTGCCTTGAGACGAATCTTGTCGTGATTATAAATGAAATTGAATTGTATAGCGCCTCTCAGAGTAAGGACTCCAAAGCGCTTTACACTACAGTGTATCATTCATCCATTCACACACATTCACACACTGATGGTGATGAGTTACGATGTAGCCACAGCTGCCCTGGGGAGCACTGACAGAGGCGAGGCTGCCGAGCACTGGCGCCACCGGTCCCTCCGACCACCACCAACAGGCAAGGTGGGTTAAGTGTCTTGCCCAAGGACACAACAGCAGAATTCTCTGTCCGGAGCCGGGATCGAACCTGCAACCTTCCGATTACTGGACAACCCGCTCTACCTGTTGAGCTACTGCTCCCGCAAAGACAAACAATACCCTGATATCAGTTTTACGTACTTCAGCGCAGACTGTGGCCCGAGTGCCTGTGTGCATCCCTCCTCCCCCATGAGAAATCTGGCAGAGCTGCTGAGATTGGTGGATAATTTAATTTTAGTGCACTGCTCTATATGCTTTAGTTTAATTCGTGTAGCACCGTTCTTTCAACTTCTTTGCTTCGTGTTTTATAAGAAAAAGTATGTTTTGTTAGTAATAAATGGTGTAAACTGCCCTCAGCATAGGGTCAGAAACGGGCGCCCAGTGTTTCATGGGAGTGGGGCTAAAAATAACTTGTGCAAAAACCATGCAGGGCTCCCGCTAATGAAATAAGAAAAGCATTTACATGGGAACGGGTCCACACACGAACAGTGGTGGCCTTTTCTGAGTCATTAAACGATGCTGTAATCGTGCCATTAAGCTGCTCATTACAGACAAACTGTGGCATAGTTTCCCACAGGGCTACAGTCACCACTCAGTTCCATTAGACACTGTTCCCTCCCTGGGAATCATCCTCACATGCTACTCCTAATGACAGAACTCTTGCTGGTTTAAAGCCCAGCTCCTCCGACACTGGCACTGGATGCAGGCCAACTACGTCTTTGGAGACAGTCTTTCTCTCAAGCTGGCTACAAGTCGATTAGGGAAGGAGCACAAATGAATCCATTCACTTGCTCATGAGGGGACTTTAACTGGTGACAGCTGACAGCAACAGGCTACTAGGACACCATCTCCTAGCTTGTTGGTAGCGAGTATTAAACAGGCCCAGTTTGAGAAGGCCGTTTAAGAGCAGATGAGTGAACAGCAGAAAAATAGTTGAAACAAAAAATAAAAACAACTACATATATTTGAAAATCAGCAGCAGGTCCAAGGAACAAAACGCTCGAATCTGCAGGTATTGAAAAGGTAAGCACCTGGCCAATTTACATCACTCACTTTCATTCGATTTAATCCAGGAAATTCTGTGAAATTAGCATCTGATTTAGTGATATGGAAGGTAATTATGCAATCAGTGACGAGGTTGCTCTCATAGAGCACAGTCGAGTGGTAGAAATTGTAGGAGCTAAGTGAGTTCAGAAAATGAACTAGAAATGTCATGAAGAGGAAATGAATCTTCAAAAGACTCCATTCTATAAAACATGCCCCAAAATACGATAAAAGCAGAAGGGAGCCTAAGTCTCCTCCCTCTCCAGGCAGTTCATGGGACCTCGAAAGAACAAATAAATAAATGCAAGTCAACGGGGCTAGAAGAGTTATTTTCTAATTCGCTTTGCTGGATCACCCTGGATCACACACATGTTGTACTGCATTTAAAATTAAAACTAATGATGGGTCTTTCGACCACACCAGTCGCGTACTTTGAGATTTATCAGCTTGTAAAAGTTCGTAATTAGCATGACTACAAATACATCGGCACGTCACATATATGACGTCACCACATAATCTCCTCTCCCCTAGCGTAGCTGCTACTCACCACACGTCCAGATTTATGGTGGTTCTTTTCTCCTGTAGGAAATTTGCTGAACTTATAGCTCTTTTCCTTCTGTTTACTCCGTGTCTGGTTCGACGTCACTTTCGTGAAGCACATTTGTAGTCGGGACTTTTTTTCACACAGAACCTAAAATAGCATTTCCCCCCCGTTCGAAAATAAGCGCATTCCTGGTATCAAACTGCTTCTTTAAAATGCACGGACATCATATCAATGGCACATAATAAGCGGAATTAGAAAATAGCGTTTTTAGCCCCATTGACTTGCATTCATTTTTTTCGTTCTTCCGAGAGCCCATGGTCTGGAAGTAGATGGGCGTAATCTCCGCTCAATAATATCAGAGAAGGAGAAACAGCCAGCTTCTACCACTTAAACTTTAGGACAAACTACTAGAGTCCCAAAAAGAAAAACACCATTTGAAGTCACGGACATCAAAAGACATTTGGACCTAGAAAATAGTGACTGGTGTTTAGCGCTATCTCGTTTTTTCTGGCCGTGTGGTTTCCGGTGGTTTCCAGACATTGATGATACCTGACGGGAGGGGCAAGTGTTCCGTGATCATGTTTGCACAAGCCCTTTCTTTAAATTTGCTTTTGCAGCTATAAAGGAGGAGGGTCACCCCCTACCAGAGTCTAACTCCACTCCCACTTCATGTTTGAAAAATGCAACAAATGCTGTTGCCTAGCAGACCGAGAGGGCGGAGCCGCTAACAAATACACACACACAGGCTCACGACAGCATTGTGACATCATAATGAGCCAGTTTACATCATAGTGTACCTCTTAGCCAACAGTGATGGCAGATTTAAATTCAAATACAGTGCATAGTTTTTACCTGACAACGGCACAACACTGACAGTTTTAGGCAGAATATTTAAATTTTAACTAAGATGCACTGAAGTGCCAAATTATTGGCTACACGTGTCTGCAGCACGATTATACACTCGTTTATTTAGTTTATCAGCAAAAAAAGTATATTTGGGGGTGACTTGCTCTTTAAAGTGTCAGACAGTGTGGGAGGGCTACACTTACTTAATGCACCTTTAAAATACTCAAATAAAAGGATAAATACTTTTTCTTTCATGACCATCTTTTTCTGTGCACTAATTATTTTATTGTGTTGCAATACACTTATAAAACTAATAAAAAGTTACCTTACAGACCTTCAGAGCACTTCTTGAAAGAGGAAACGCCTGTCAAAAATATTGAAAAGGGAGTCAAATGTCATGACTGCTATAGCTTTTTCCACTCAGCCCCTTCTTCTTCCTCACAAAAGCTCAAAACGCTTCGACAGCTGCCATTCACTGAAAAAAGGAAGAAAAAACTTTTCATCTTCCTGTGATATCCCAGTGGAGTTTCAGTTCAGTTTGTCTTAACTTTCAAAGCTCAACTCTGTAACCTTTCTGGTTTCCTCTCATTGCCACTCCCTGCTTCTGGCTTGCTTCATTCAAACAGTTTGGATTCGGTGTGACGTGAGAGCTTTTGATGAAAGACAGGTTTGCAGTGACTGAGCTATTATATCAGCCTTTTGAGCATTTTTAGGCTTTTTGAAGGGACTATAAGGAAGTTTGACAGCCAAAACATGTATAGAAATAATAAATGTCTTCTTCATACATTCTCCTGCAATGCCCTGGTCCTGTAGAATGAGCCCTGGCATTTTTACTGTGATTGCCTGTTTTTCTGTAAAGTCACAGAAAAAGAGAGATGCTCGGGTCGAGCAGGCTGCTTCATGCACGTACACACTCAGGCATCGCCCGTAGCATTTGCTATCAGTAGCTTTAGCAGCAGAGAGAGAGGCAGTGCCACTTTGTCGCTGTTCCTAACGCCTAGTGACAGAGCTAGCTACATTTCTGAGGACCCTTAGCTACTTTCTGTAGAACTTTCTTCTAGATATTTCCTGCAAATTAGCAACAAAATAGTCATTTTCGCTCCAAACTGTTCTTTGGATTGACGTTGCTTCAGCTGTAATCAATGATATAAATGTTACAGATACATTGGATGCCACTGCTGCTTTTGCTCACCTAGAAAGATGTCGGACTCTCATGCAGAAGACCTGGGTTTGATTCTGGGTGTGAACATGGTTTATTGTTTGGAGTTTCTTTTTTACATTAATGATAATTTTTTTTACAGTAATAAGATGCCCAAATTTTTATTTGAGACTCGCCGAACGGCATTGAATTCACAGATAAAAAAGATGTGGGTTCAACTTTCATTTTGGAACAATTTTTCAAGCAAGGGAAGGGAATGATCTGAGCATGCAGGAGGACTGACCCATCATAAACCTTTGTCGGCTGTGCTGAAGAGAAAGGTACAGACCAAGTTATTTAATTAATTAGCTATATGTTCTCCTGTCCTCTGTCCTCCGGGCCACACACACTCACACACACACACACACACACACTGCACGTTCGGCCGGCCAACGAGAAAGTGCAGCTGCAGAGACAGAGGCACATTATTTTTATTAATTTGCTGTGTTCTTCTGTCCTCTGGGCCACACACACACACATGGAGCTGACTGTCTCAGCTGTTATTTTCTAAGGCGTGTGCACGTACAGCATGCGCGCCTCGTGCACGAGCCCACTATTGAAGCTGCCGTTACACTTTTGGCCTGAGGGGGCAATCACGAGCATAAAAATTCAAAAGTCCGAAAAGTCCCTTTAACTATGTAGTCTGCATGAAGATGGAATATTTTGGCAAATTAGATGGTTTGGTAGATTTCCAGCATCTTCCTTTAGAGAAATATGCAATAAGGACTCCAGGGGTTAGTAGAATTAAAACAGGACATTGAATTTCATATAAGGCAATTGTATTTCCATACTGATTTTTTCATCTTAAAGGTGCATTATGTAAGAATATAATGAGAGTTTTACAGTAAGAAAATCTCAAAAGAGTCTAATGTTTCAGTCACTTTGGAAGGAAGGTTTTACTAAAACATATTTCATATCCAGCTGGCTGCTGGATTGTCAGTTTATCTCCTTTCTAAACAAATGAAGGAGGGACGTAACTACTGTTTAACATCAGTTAGTGTAGGGGTGTGTGTCTTCTGTGAGTTAATACTGCAGCGCCGACGACTGTAATTTAACGATGGCCGGCACAAGGCTCCAGAGATGTTTAAAGTAGTTGCAGTAACCACATTTTACCACAAGATGTTATTTTTACTTCATTTCTACATAATACACCTTTAACAGAATGTATGTGTTTTTACAGTGAATAACCCTTTGCTTTGTTTATAAAACATGATGCTGTAAAAAAAATCGGCACCTGCTCAATTAAAACCACTAACAGGGTGAAAAATATCAAAATGTTGTAGGCACAGATGGTCTACAACTTTTATTGTTGTTTTATTAATTATCTTCTGTTGAAATAACTTTGACGTACATGAGCGAAAGATTTTGGTTGCTGTCACCATTAGTTAACGCAGCTCTCAGCTGTTTTAGGGTGGACCCAGGCCCGGTAGACTCGCCCACAACGCCGCGGTAGCTGTGGCTCCCAGTGTTTTCTTTACCGTTGGAAACGGGTAATAAAGGCTCTTTGATGGAAAAAGGTTGCCGACCCCTGGTCTAGATTAGGGCTGAATGATTAAATGCATATGCAATCGAATTGCGATGTGACAAAATGAGATTTTCTAATCGCAAAGGCTGCGATTTGACTGGCAGTGAGTGGTTAGCACAATGCTAATATACATAGAAGAACCCATATGGATGCTATTGCTAATAGAGCCCTGCACGGGCCTAAAATCTGAGCCTGTGTCCGGCCCGGCCCGAGGGGGTGGAGCCCCAGCCCGACCCGGTCCGAGAAGGTTTTCAGGATTCTCTGGCCCGACCCCAGCCCGACTTTTTTTTTTAACCTTTCGTAATGTTTTAGCGTGATGGAATGCTCCGCATTCTAATTATCTGTGGGAAGCGTTCTGCAGTAAAAAAAAAAAATAAAGAAAAGAAAAACAGCATTCATGCAGCTTTTTTTTTTCTAACAGAGCGTATTTTTCGAGCGGCAGGTGAAATTTACGAACACTATATCAATTGGATGCGTTTGTAAATTTAATCTGCTCTGAAAATGCGCTCTTGTGCAATTAGAAAAAAAAGCAGCATTCTAATTTTCTAACTGCAGAGCGCATTTTCAGAGCGACAGATTAAATTTAAAAACGCGATATTAATTGGGAACGTTTATTTAATCTTCCGCTCTGAAAATTCGCTCTGCAGTTAAAAAAAATACAGCCTTCATTGCTGTGTGTGTTAATAAATTCAGACTAAAAAAACGCTAATATCGTCTGACTGAATGTATCGTAATATATCGTGATATATTGTATCGTTTCCCCTGTATCGTGATACGTGTCTTATTGCCATCATTTCACCAATACACATTCCTACAGTGTAGCTAAAGCTGAAGAAATCTCATTTCTACATCTAATCAGCATTTTGGATCAGCTGGAGACCTTTAAAATACATTTTTAAAGAACTTTTAAAATACCAGATTTTTAAAATATTATCAAGATAAAATATATGTGTTCATGTCATTTTTGTACAATAGTGTTCCCAGGTCTTTGGTTTGCTCTGCCCGATCGAGATCTGTGACCAAAATGTCGACGCAATTTTCTCTTCCTTTGTTTTTTACTACTTTTCCTCAAGCATTTTTCTGTCGTAAACAACCTAGAAATGTTACAGCTGACTAAATTACTTGTTTATCCATTACAACAAGGGGTTTGAGAAAATGTTTATGAGGAAGCAACATGAGAAAAAGCAATCACACGCTGCCAAGGAAAATGAGCTCCCAACACGCATCCACATCCCTGGATTTGTGCTTCATTTGGAGATACAATTTACAGAAACAGCCTCGAGTGAGAAAAAGGAAAAGAAATTGACTGATTCCTGGCGAAAGGCCGTAACGACGGCTACTGTCGATCCAGGAGCTGCCCTTCCTGAAGAGATGATGGAGACTGGAAATGGGTCACACCTAAGAGATGGAGCTTTATTTAGAACTCCAGAAGAGCTGAGATCCTCTTGATCCAGAAACCAACATTTTCGTGGCACACAGTAAAAAGACGATTGACTAGAACATTTCAGCTTTAAATATTTTTTTAACCTTTATTTAGGATAGAGACCCATTGAGGTTAAGAACCTCTTTTACAAGGGTGTCCTGGCCAAGAGGCAGCAAAAAATGCAGTTACAATGTAATGACAATGATAAAACACTCAATCATTAAAAGCAGTTACAAGTTACTAATGCAGTCTCTGAAGCTTTCAGTTTGGTTTTAAAGGCATGTAGTGAAACCTGCTCAGTCATTTTCCAGGTTTTCTGCAGCTGGTTCCAAGCAGAAGGAGCAGAGCAGGCGAAGGCTCTCTTTCCTGACTGTGTGCGAGCAAAAGGAACAGAAAGTAGCAACTGATCGTTAGACCTTAAAGAATAGGAATCAACATTTTTTCGTGTGATTAAAGTGCAAATATAAGGAGGTAACAATCCAAACACTGCCTTGTAAATAAAAACATACCAATGATTTTGTCTTCTTATTGCCAATGATGGCCATTTCACTCGTGAATATAATTCACAGTGATGTGTTATGGCTCTACAGTTTGTGATGAATCTCAGAGACGCATGGTAAACCGAGTCCAGTTTTTGAAGCACAGTTAAAGAAGCATTCATATATATATAAGATCACCATAATCTAGAACAGATTAAAAGGTAGTAGTGACAAGTTGCAACAGAATTGTTGTTTCCATTTATTCCATCATTGTCATCAGTCTCAAAAGAGCTGCCATTTGCTGCTTTTGCACACAGAGTGACAAGGGTTTGTTGTTACCTTCGCTGACATGTTTTAAAGTCACTGCCTCCTTCATCAGAGACAAGATATCAGCCGGGGGGGGGGGGGTTATAGCTACCACTGGATCAGTCATTGCACGCCCATAGCACCCCTAAGTAAATATTAGATTTTGTTTTTACAATTTAATTTTAATTGAACATGTGGATGTGATAATATTTAACATACAAAACAAAAATAATCAGTAAATTATTATATAGATAGTAAAAACTTAAACCAAACAGGAAATTGATGTTAACCTTTGACCTCATTTTCCACCTGTGAACGAGTGAAAGGTAGAGCTAGCGGTAAAATGGATCGGTTTATGTTGCTCACATTTCCACGGGTTCAGTCAGAAACGAATGAATATTTGGAAGTGATCTCACACCCACAAAAACCTACGGATCTGGATGAAGAGAGTCAACCCTCAACCGCCGCAGCAGTCCAGGGTTTTGCAGCTGAAAATGCTAACGCTAACGTTAGCTAAACTTGCAACACTATAGATGGTTTTCTGTGTGGCTGTATGTGTTTATGATTTCATGGAAAAGTCAGCGATTGTTCATATGTTTATGATGTATATTAATGATTTTTTCAGGTGTTGTTGAGGTGTTGTGCACGCATGTGTATCTGCTAGTGCTGAAGGTGTTTTAGAGAACAATAGGTACGCATGACCACTTCCGTCATAGCACCTGCAGAAAAACATTTCTGGAGCCGCCACTGACATCAGCACAAAAATGTGGAGCCATAGATAAAACACCATGCAAACTATGCAATAAAACATACAAACAGGACGCCAACTCAAACAACCCTCTCACACCCGAAGTGTTGAAAACTGACGCTGGGTGACCAAGGGCTTCCGACGCATAGGGAGTTGCAATGCGCTGGAAACCAGCGTCGGTTTCTGACTGCCACGGTAAAATGGAGATTTCTCCAAATTCTGACCTTTACGTTCTTGCTATTTAGCCTTCCCGTCACCCCCATCCTAACCTTAACCCTCTTGTGCATTTAAAACATTGTTCCTAGTTGTAACGTCCATCTCCAACATGGTTAATGGGAAGTTTATAATGAGCAACAGGGTTAAGGTTAGGATGGGGATAACGGGAAGGTTAAATAGCAAGAGGCTAGAGGTTAAATGTCGGTGAAGTGTGCATTTTACCGCGGGCGGAAACAAACACTTGGTCACCCAGAGCCAGTTTTCGACACTTCAGGTGAGAGAACGTGTTCAGTCAACACACAAAAAATAGAACATAGAAAGGAGAGTGAGAAGGAAACAAGTCTAAGACAAACAAGAAGCAGCAAGAACAATACAGAAATCAGCCATGTCAGCCTGCTGCACAAGAGAAAACCATATAATGGACTAGGAGAGCACATCATAAACACAGAGCCACAGAAATTCTAAAGATGGATCAAAGAAGCTATTGAGATAAGGAGATGTGGACCCAGGACCACAATCAGGGACAAAGACGTTTACACCCTACATCACTCATGGGACATGGTTAATGGCCTGTATTTGATATAGCGCCTTCTAGAGTCCTGGACATCCCCCCCCCCCCCCCCCCCCCCCCCAATGCACTTTCCAACAAAATCACCCATTCACACTCTGGTGGGTATGAGCTACGACGTAGCCACAGCTGCCCTGGGGCGCTTTGACAGAGGTGAGGCTGCCGAGCACTGGCGCCATTGGTCCCTCCGACTACCACCAGCAGGTGAGGGGTTAAGTGTCTTGCCCAAGGAAACAACGACAGCGACAAGCTGAGCGGTGCTCGAACCTGCAACCTTCCGATTACAGGGAGAGCGCTTCACTTCCGTGCCACCGTCACTACGGTGATCAGCCAAGAAGGCGCGGGCAGCAGAGGGCGATGTCGTTATTCTTCCGAAGGCGGCAGTGAGCGTCGAAACATGTCAGCCAAGGCAATAGCAAACCCCTTTCGCTCCGTGTACAACGAAGAACTTAAGAAAACGAAAAGTGAAGGTTCTCATCATCAAGGTGAAAGAAACGTTTGAGTTGAAGGAAATGCTTTAAATTTAAAGTAAATAACAACAAGAGATGTGTTTCTACATCCACGTGCACGTGGGCTCTGGGGAGTAAACGGCCACTTTTCAAGCCTGCTTGATTCAGATGTGGGTTTTTTTTCTTCCATGAAGGATTGAACACATCGCACAGGCCGAGGGGAAAACAACTGCTGGTTCAAAAGCCATTAGGCTTTGCAAACACACATGTTGGGTTACAGTCCTAGACTGTTATTAAGATTCTAGATTGTCAAAGAAGAAAAAGAAAAATCAGGATATTGGAGTAATGCCTTAGCGTTTTGTTGTTGGCCACTGCGCAGTGGACCAGCTCACACGCTTTGCCTGGACTATAGAAGAATGCCAGGAAGCCCACAAAACCTAATCTCCTCTCTGGAGATAAGGCCCTGCAGTGCTAAGGAGTCAGCCATGCACACAGCTGTGTCCAAAGCCATTACCAGGGAGCAGGAGCGCTCCCTTCCCACCGGCAGCGCCTGCTTTCCCCCTGCAACACGGGCTGCCTTCATCATCCGGAAATGTAAAAGTAAAGAGATTTCCTGATCAAATCTTGAGTCACAATAAAGATAAAATGAGAGAAATGAACAAAATGCGTGAAAAAAGAAAAATATTCTTTCATTTTAGTCCGATACAAACCAGATAAAACGTGTCTGACAGGTGATTTAGTCTCTTAATTATCGTTTTTAATGCTCTCCTTGTGGACTTTACGAATCAGGAGCTTTTCCACAGACTACATTTAATTGGCAGTGTGTGAGACAGCAATGTTTCCTCTTCAGTCCAGCCAATTTGAAGCAGAAGCGCAACATTCAGACACAAAATGTGTTTTGGTTCTTTTTCATGCAGCGGCCCGAGGCCCAATTTAATGCCTGTCATCTTCTTCTGACACGTCATTTTATAATTTCTATCTCCTCTATTGTTGCTATGACTCATTGTGGTTACATGGTATTTTGTACCAATGATACACACACACACAAAGAAAGAATATGAAATATCATAAACATAAGATATTTGCGTGTTGCTTCCCTGAGGAGTGGAAGAATGGCACATGGCCACTGATAAACAACATAATCACCGTTTATTTACGGATGTAAATTCTGTTTGAGTCAATTACCATTCCTTAGAGTTCGGCCATAAATACACAACAATGAATGAAGGTAAAGACTTAAGCACTGGGATGCAACAGAGAAAACTAAATAACTAAAGGCAGAAAAATGACTCCTGATGACTCAGCAGTTATGAGAAAAACAGGCAGCAGAAGAGAAAAAAAAACTATTAATAGGAACATAAAACCTGATTGCTAAAGGACTAAACATGAATGTGAGATTTAGTGAGAGCCCTCCACTCCTAAATGAGATCTAAACCAGCTAATGGGCGTTTGGTGGACTCCTGTATCGCTCTGCATTACTTCTGGCTGTGAAAATCCCACAAAAGCCCTTTTCAGACTGACATTCCGGAACATTTGCGGACAATTCAATCCGGTTTTTAACCGGAACTGTGTTTTCAGACACACCACTTTTGTACCGGAACTTGTCCTTTCGGCTGCGTTCACACAGCAGGGAAAAGTTCCAGATGTCTGACGGCGGCGGGGGGGTGGTGGGGGGGTGGGGGTAGAATCGGACTTATGTTAAGAAGAAGAAGAAGAAAATATCATTTCTATAGCGCCTCTCAAGATAAAAATCACGAGGCGCTTAAGCATAATTCTGCGCACACGAAGACGCATAAGAGACCTGGATGATGAAGCTCAATGGTTAATGAAGGAATCACTGAAGCGTTGTGAAGCGCTCCGTCGCGCGTCTAGACGGTACCATAGGAGGCGAGCTGCCGTGGTTCGCCGCATGCTACAGCAGCGGGCTATCTAGGTGAGCACAGCGTCCCCCCGGCCCCCTCCCCCTCCTCCTTGTCCGAAACTCTACCTCACCAGTCTGAAGCCACCCTGTCCGTAACAAGTCCGGACCTGTTACTAGGGGCTTCGTCCGGTTAAATTCCGGAATACGTTATCCGGATGTTTGTATTCAGACAGAAAGGTCTTACGGACAGAGTCTGGAACATTTCCGTTTTTCATGGCCTGTCTGAAGGGGGCTTAAGTGACACACGTGTGCAAACTGACTTTTTGTCAATCTTTGTTTTTTGTTTGTTTTTTGTGACAAATACATTTTTGGTAACTAAAGTGAAACATAAACTCAAAAATTATACTTCTTTTTGAGACTAAATTATGACGAACGTTGATCGACATTTTGTCATCCACTGAAAGACGACGCCATAAACTGACAGAAACTTAAAGAGCAAGTCACCCCGTACCAGAGTCTTATTCCACTCCCACTTCCTGTTTGAAAAATGCAACAAATGCTGTTGCCTGGCACACCAAGAGGGCGGAGCCGCTAACAACTAGAGAGCTCCGGGAGTTGACGTCACTTCTCCCGGCATGCAACAGTTCAAATCGAATGGCGCCATCTTGGCAGGCAGTTGCCCACAGTTAGGCTATTGTTATTTACAGAAAACCCAAACTAGAAATGAGAAATATGGTAGATACCTGTTGTGCCCCAGGATCCGGAGCACAGCAAACATTGGATCATTGCAATAAAACGCGCTAGTGACCGGGCTACAATGAAACTGTGGGATCCCGGGAGCAAAGGTTTTTGCTTACGCAGCGACCACTTCATATCAGGTAGTTAAACCAACGTTTCCTCAACTGTATATGATTTTTATTTTAAATGCTTTTATTACCATTCTTAGTGGGCTTCCTAAACTTATTTTGATGTGGCGTTTTCTGTCATGTTGCTCATAGCAACAAGTAAATATCACATAAAACTTTGCCTAATCATTCGTGATTTCTGCATGCTGCTGTGTGCATAACCCTGCTTGATTCAGTTTGTATCCCTCCTGGCTTTTGTATGTTCTTAGCCAACACATTCTCACACCCAAGGCGTCAAAATATGACGCTTGTGACCCAGCCTCAATATATGACGATTCGGGTCGCCCCAGCGTGTCAGGAGACGACAATCAGGGACAAACTGCTGACGCAGCGTCCCAGAGCATCGGTATCCGATGCTGCTACTGAGACGGACATTAGAACAACTTGTGAACTACTTAACCTTCCCCTCACCCCAATCCTAACCTCAAGGTCACAGTTTGTGGACCTTAAGGTTAGGATTGGGGTGAGGCGAAGGTTAAATAGTCGAATTATGTCCGTGTGACCGTGCGCATCAAACAGTGATGCCAGCGGAGCCACGTGTCCCAGCATGTCCCTGATTGTTGTCCCCTGACGCGCTGGGGCGTCCCGAATCGTCATATCACAAAATAATCTCTTGCAAAATAACCTCCCTCCAGCCCACAATTGTGCATACAAGGTTGTGTTTGGAGCAGAGCCAGATTGTAATTTCCGGTGTGATTACACAACCCACTAAGTGACTCATCATAATGAGGACCTGCAGATTAACTGGCATCCAAGCAGTCTGAGGCCACAGGTTCCTCCCTCCGCCAGCAGATGTTTAGCTGCAAATCGAGACCCCCGACAGGTTTAGGGGAACACATGTCAAATTCCACTGAGGAATAGAGGTGCTGGGAATCTATGGAAGGAATAATTACAGCGTTATTGATTCCGGTGAAATCCGTTTGCAGTCGGAGGTGGCTCAGATCTCTTGCAGAGGTACAACAGTGTAGTGATTGAGATCCCTGTGGATGCTGGGTACCTTGGCTCGTACTGTAATTTAAAGCAGAACAGCTCATAAGCACTGATGCCTTCCAAGGTGCATTATGTACAGTTGTCTCGTTCCCTGATTGGATTTGTGCTGGAAGGCCACAGCAGAGAGTAGATCATTCTGCTGCATCTTGATAAATCTTATATGTCACCTCTGACTCAGCACGAGAGGCAGTGGAAAGGGTGGTTGGACTTTTTCTGTTGAGAGGACGGGAACAAAGTTCCGATCAGACATGAAATTACTCTGTTGCATCTTATTAAAAATGGCCTTGTATGCATGCTTTGCTATGGGATCATTGCTCTAAATCGGACTGGGTACTGGTGACCTTAGAGGTTTTTGGTTTCAGTCAGACTCCAGTGCTGCAAGGTACTTCACGAACAGCAGAAGCAGAACACTACATGTTCTCATAAAACACCCTTTGCAGCCGGTGAATGCCAGCATCAGCTGACATTTGGTTTATATTACAATTTCCATGCAAGTAATAACAACATTACCAGCTTGTCACTCCGTGGATACACTTGAGCTCAATGCAGCCGTGATGATGTCTGCATAGAAAAAGGCAACAAGGGATCAATAAGAATCATGGACATAAATAAAGATGGGCGATGCATCTCCACTCACTTCCCCCCATATTCTGCTTACCATTATATGTTTGAAACTAGAGTCTGAAGATATATGCAACTCAAAGTCTCACCTCCTCACCCGCACACAATCAAGGTGTTTTTAAAGACCAAGTTCACTGTTTTTTTTAACACATTTGCAGTGGTGTTTAGTATAAGCGAGTGCCTTGTGAGTCAATCACTGTGAGAAATGAAGCTCTAATGCTTCCTAATGTTTCAGAAAGTAGAAGTGAGCCAGAGGATAGGTGAAGATCGCAAAGACTTCGTATACGTAGATGCAACATGGACTTGCGCAGACTGGATCTGTCGTAGCAGCGTTGCCATTGTGGATGAGCTCCCATTCGCCCCAGGGAAGGTGTTAGTTCAACAAAACACCTATAAATAAATAAGATAAATAAAAATAAGTACAGGTAAACTAGAAAAGTCAATAGTAATCCCATGTGATCTGTTTCCAAAAGTGCACCACTTGTTACAACTGTAGGCTTCACAAAACGGGCATAGTTGTCCACTCTGTGTTGACTCCAGTTGGGTTTGGAGAGTGAGAAATCCACCCAATATGGCGATATAGCTGTTATGCTCGCCAGCACCAAATGGCACGTCTACGTATTCATGTCTATGGATGACGGCAGGATTTGGAGTCTTATTTCCTGATAATCGCAACAGGAACATGAATCTACCACTGACGCTGGGTGTGTCCGAATCCAGGGGCAGGACGCTTGTGAGGACGGGTCCTCGCCGGCGTAGATAGACCGCTAAAACCGGAGCCCAGCGGCTCTGAGTTCGGACAGTCTAGCCTTCACCTCTATGATGGCCTGTAGGTCCCGTCACAGCCGTGGTGGCAGCTACACGCAAAGGAAAAATGCTAAAGCTAGCGAAAATCGAGAAGGAGCTACAGCAGCTTCACGTCCATCAGCAGCGTTTGTTCACAACCGTTTTCAGGTAAACTAATTTTGTTTATTCTAGAAGCTTTCAGGACTTACATGTTAACTTTAGATGGTTTCATGTATGTTTTAAGCTACAGAATGAACTTGTTAAACGTACACAACACATTACTACAGAGTATCATTGTGTAGGTAATTAATATAAACCAAATGCATTATAAATGTTGAATGCAGTAGGATGTTTTCTAATCTAAATTGGACCGTAGAACTTCTTATTTTGCATCAAATGAGGGTAAAACGTTTTAAAAAACAGGCTTTTCAATAAAATAGCATTGAAGTGTTTTCAATGTGCATTTGTTTATTCAACTTAAGCCTAATAATGGTTAGATCTGTCTTAAAAATGTAATTCTCTGTAGTTTTCCCTGCTGCTTATCTTTAAACTGAACAGAACCAGTGTACTGCAGGTTATAGGTTTGTTTAACATTTTTCAATGAAAAAAATCCTCTTTTTTAATCTATTACAGGTCAGCATGCACTGTGCTGCACATCTGCCTCTGTGCTGGTGAATTGAATTTCCCTCTGGGATTAATAAAGTTTTTTTTTTTTGGACAAACACACATGCGGATGAGCCTGAGGAAGATGTGTGTGTGGAGGAGGTCAGCGGTGCTCTCTCCTGCAGGAGGTACCAGCAGACCGCCACTACTGTTAACAGGCAAGTCATTTATGTAGGAACCTCTATTAAAAACAACACTGTGGTTTTATTTGCTGAAGAGTCACAATAGTTATACCAGTGGATCCATAAACCATCTCCTCATTTCATATTTCTGAATATATCTTAGAGATGTAACAGCCGTCGCCTGAGCCAGCCCAGCAGGCCCTGTAGATGGACGATGGAGTGGACAGTGAGAGGAAGCGTCCTAAAGCTCTCTCTGCAGACCGTCCTGCGTGATGTTCCTCTGGCCAGAAACGTCCAGCCACGGGTCTGCTCCAGCCCTCCATCCACGTCTGGATCCTCCTGCAGCAGATCCAGCTGCACTGTTAAAGACTTCCTGTTCACTCAGTTTAAATAAATGATCCAGGAAGAGTCACTCAGGTTAATCCTGCTTTAACCGTACATAACTGGTCCATACTGGTTTTGATCTGTAAATAAGTGTAACATATTATAAATAATCTTGTCTCCTTACCATCTTTTCATTTTCTGTAACAAGTTCAAAAACATCTTTAATAATAAAACTGGTGATAAAATAATGATCAAAAGAGTTATTAGTTAGTATTTGCTTTAATAAATGTGTTCAAATATCAAACAGCTAAATAACATTAACATGATGACAGTAGAAGGCCTCTCTCCCAGGAGGACCACCAGGTAAAGCCTCTCCTGACCCTGGACACCTGCAGTCCTACAGAGAAAATCAGACCACAGAGGTGACAAAAAGGCAATAAACACATTTTTACATTTATCCACATGAGAAGATAAAAATTATAGTCTTCACACAAACAGTTTTAATTGATCTTTAAAATGTGTCAGCTGTGTAAATCTCTGAATGTAAAACTACTTTTCACAGAAGAACTTCTGTGGTTGTGTGTAAACAGCTTCACTCTTCAGCTCTAAGCTTAATAAAAATGCTCTGTTGTCCCTAAAACAAATGACAGGTTTAATTCGCTACACACACACACACACACACACACACACACACACACACACACACACACACACACACACACACACACACACACAAACGGAAATAACTATGGGACGAAACAAGCTCGTTCTGGCTGATTTCTGCCTAAAATTTAATTTAAAAAACAAACGTACAAAAGAAAAAATGTCTATAAACAGAACCACTTTAAGCTTTTTAGGTTTCTCCGGCTAGTTTTAAACAAACTTACATTTAAAACTTTGTAGCTCTCCCCATTTTCCCTTCCTGATAAAAATCCACAGCCGGCACACAAAGCATGCTGGGATAGCCTTGTTCTGTGAGGATACAACAGACCCGTCCTCGAAATCTGGGTGGAGCGAGGACACATTTGAGGACGTGAGAATGAGTATTCTTGGAGTTCGGACAGTACTCGTCGCTGCGCTGTGACGTCATCGAATCTCAAAATGCGTCCTCACAATCCTCCTGCCCCAGGATTCAGACACACCCTCTGTTTTCTTAGCAATGTTGATGTTTGACAGAGTTCTGCCATGTTGTGGAATTGCTAATGCTAATGTTAGCTTCTACTAGTCAATTCTTGCTCTACTCTCTCCTGTGCACTAAATCAACAACAGTCTTCCCCAGTCATGAAGATGCCAAGATGGGTGAGTCCATCCATCCATTTTCAGCCGCTTATCCCGAGTTGGGTTGCGGGGCAGCAGCCTAAACTGGGAGGCCCAGACTTCCCTCTCCTCAGCTACTTGGTCCAGCTCCTCCGGCGGAATACCAAGGTGATCCTGGCTAGCTTAGAGACATAATCCCTCAAGTATGTCCTGGGTCTTTCTTTGGGTCTCCTCCGAGTTCAGCGTGCCTGGAAACTCCAGGAGGCATCCTAAATGTTGGATAAAAATAGTTTTAATGGGATTTTTAAACATGGATACACATGATGCACACAAGGAATGCCGGATATCATCTTTCCTGCCGATGACAGCTTTTACAGAATTCCTCAAGCAGGAAGTATAAACTGTCAGGTAAAAAAGTTATACTCGACAAAGCTTGCAGCTTTTTATAAATGTATAATTACATTTTTGCTGTAGTAAATTCAGTGTCCTTCCTAAAATTGGAGCAAATTAGCCTAATAGAAGCATTCCACCTCAGCTTTGAATGTGTTCATGCATGTGCGCCCATAAGCACACCAGCACTCTTCGAATGGTTTTTGCTCTTTGGAAAGCTCGTGTATCTGCTCCGAGAAACATTTATAATACAACAGAAACACTTTCTGGTGGACTGGACAAGCTGTTTTCCGGAGTAAAAGGAATTGCTTGCCTGCCAGCCTGCAAGCACACAAGTTAAAAAGGAAATGTTGACAACTCTGAACTGGCCTTTTAGAGAAATGGCACACTGAGCTCAGAGTAGCTTCTTTAGAAAAGACACATCCACTTTAGTAGCTGCTACTATTTCCTCCCATCCCTGTCCGGTGCAGCGGTTCCCATTCACTTTGGTCTGCAAATGTTATATCCTCTTCCATCTGGTGTTATTCCCACTGTGTCGTCTAACCTTCAGCCCCAACCTGTGAACCTCAGACCCCATCAACCTCTCGTCCACAGCTTTAAAGGTCCAGATGAGACCTGTCAGACTCTCACCTGCAGCTCCAGCTCCGAGTGTTTTAATTGACGTCTCTCATCTGGTTATTGTGTTGCTTTCTTTTCTAATTAAAATCCACCATCAGTGAACCCAGTCGGGGAAAATAAAATGAGACAGAATAAGAACAGTAAATGTCAGATGTGTGATTTGAAAGCTTGGTGCAGATATGCTTTTATTTTTACTAATGATGTCAATTTGATGCAGCAGAAGGAGAACATCAAAAGGTACAAATGTGGAAAGTAAGCCGCTGTTCACTGGATTTTACCCAAAGGAGCACGTCCAATCAGAATACACACGTTTTAGACTCGTCACACAGGAGTAAAAAAATGTTTAAAATTAATTTGAGACTAAATGTTCGGTCCATTACAGTACATGTTTACTTGCAGACAGTGCGCCTCAGCAAAACAGGGTTCACACTTAAAGCTGTTATAGTGAATCTACGAGCTACACCCAAAAACTTGGTTTCTGTATTGTTAAAAAGAGAAATCAGCAACAAAACGTTTACTTTCAGTTAACAAGCCATTATGAATGGCTTATTTTGATACAACTCTTAATTTATGGTCTGTTAATATTAGAATTACAGCATTAGTAATAAGCTGTTAATAAGTGCTTAACAATGAGTAGTTCAGACTTGGTAATCCACTAATATGTATATTAGTTGGCAGCTAATTAATGGTTAATTTGTGTTCCCTAAACTAAAGTGTTACTATATTTATATATACTTGTAGATAGTAAAAATAAATCAATAGTACAAATAAGAATGAACAAATAAAAATAATGACAGATTTTTAGTCGTATTAATTAAAACCAATTTTACAAACCAGATGGTGGGAAGTCATGTGTCATTTTTATGTGTAATTATACGAAACAAGATTTTCACTATATTTCTTTTTTGAAAAGTTCAAAGCCTTATCTTAAAACTTCCTCCTCAGGCTCTCAGAGCTACTGGACATGATATGGTTCATCCTGAAAACGATTATTCAAATTCTAAACCTTCTTCACTCCGCAAGCAAATGCAGCAAAGTCTTTCACCAAAAAGTTCATGTTCAAATTACCAAGAAAAAAAAACGAACTATGTCCAGAGGGAAACAAAAATAAGAACCATCTGTTCACTGGAGATGGTTTCCAAGTGAACCCATGAGCGCCATCGGCCGTTAAACCCATACATGAGATCCCATTCTGCCCAGTTACTATCTAATTGACAGATGGATTTCAAAGACTCATGGAGAAAGCTTATCAGGCCTGGTCCTCAGCAGCTTGTAAAACAATGCTGGAACAAGTGCAATCTCTGTGGTGATAGATTAAAGCGCCCGTGTTAGCTCAGCACTCACGCTAGCCAAGCAAGACAATGAAATTGCTCTCAGGCATATCAGAGATGCTTAGCTCACAAAACATCACCTTTAAATCTGCATTGTGATAATCCTGAAGGCAACACTGGATGGCCTTGATGGGTGGTTTTACTTCATTCTGTTTATTTTCACCATGTTTTGTCCTCTCATGCAGTGAAGCTTAGATTTGAGACTTTCTATTGAACTTTTGTTTCTGCGTGAGGAAAAATCTGGAAGGTATTGTGATTTAAACAAACGCCAAGAGGTGCTGTTGACCTCTTGATAAGGCTGGCCGTGCGGGAGGAGGATGGGGATGGGGGCAGTATGAGTTGATCTGTATGCAATAAAGAAACACAACTGAAAGAAGGGCATGTACTACAGACACTGACCTAGCGGTGCTGCTAATAGATAGGTAAGTAATAAATAATTTTACCGGGGTTATTGTGTTTCATCGGGCATGAAATTGTCACACAGTCATGATAAAACTTTATTCTATGCTGAAACACCGCTTAATGTGTTTGGGTATGCGAGTTGTAAAACAGCCAATAAACATGAGTCTAAAGCCTGATTCATGCTTCTCCGTCAGCTCTGCAAGGGACAGACACGCACGGATTGACGGAAGCGTTTTGCTCTCATACTTCTCCGTCTCCTGGGGAGTGTTGCAAAGCAATTCCCCGGCAGGACAGCAGAGGGCGTAGCGCTGTTCTGTGGTATCCTGTCATGTATCGATCCCAGATAGTGTGTTTATATTGTGTATTTTTGTTTATAAGAGACTTTTTAACACGGACACATTTGTCTCTCATTCTCCTCCACCTCTTCATGCACTCGCCACCTTTAAACCCACGTTTCCTGTCATTTCCGTCCATAAATAAAACGCTTGCTGTGCATCTGTTCACTCCTCCAGTCACGGGGAATTAAACGTTCATGTTTTTAGAGTTTTTTCGCGAGGTATTCTTCAAACTGCTCCGTGTCTGCCGCTAGTTATCCTCGGCTCTCTTTTATGTTTTTGAGGGCGCAATGGCGGCGGTGTAGACGACAGCGGCGTCCTGACCAATCACAAGCTTGCGTTGTCCGTCTCGACTGACGGATGTTTAGAAAAGAGAGCTCAACTCCGTCCGTCCTTGCGGAGCTCTCCGGCAGGCCCGCAAGGACGTTGTGTGTCTCCGCACTCACGCAGACGGAGAAGCATGAATCAGGCTTTACGCCCGACAGAGATTTGATTTTATGACGCAGCGAGCCTTGAGAGGGCGACAGAGAGCAAATATCTGCCAAGTTCAGGAACGTGTCTTTAAACGTAGAGAAAACCACTATAAACCTGGCCATGCGGTAGTAGCGACGCTGGGGGAGAAGAGACTCTGTTGTAATGTCATACATGCCACTTCTGATTTAATTAAAGTTTTTTACAAGCTAAAAAAAAATCTCTAATTACGTGACAAAGTCGAAACACACATCATTATTTATCATTTAAATTGAAGCTCATGTGTGATTCAGGGCAAAGCAGACCAGAAAGTAACTTTTATAGCCCCGCTCACTTACGCGCTTGTTTCTTTTAGAAGACTTGGGCTCCTTATATTTGGGAAAACATTCTTGGAAAGGGTTCAAACTGGGGTGCAGCAAAGTTAGAGGGGCTTACAAGTCGCTTGTTCAAAATTTCAAGCTAAGCCCACCTTCATCTCAGGGTTAATCTAATCTGATGCCTTCCGTTGTCAGAGACTATTTAGGTGAGAAGGATGTTAGAATAGACTTGTCCGGTGTCTGTGAAAGGAAAGTTAAATGAAACCAAACCGCTATCTCAATGTTTACAGCCGCCTATAGGTTTGAAAATCTCCCTCATCGAGCCGTTCAGACTCGTGGCGGATCTCTGCATCACGTTTCAGGCTCGTAGCATTTCCATCCACCTCATGCCGCTGAACTTCAGATCACGCTGAATTAACTGTGGCACTTAAGGTGAGAAGTTTAAATGTTTTGGTATTTTACTTTTTCAGCTGGCAGTAAAGTCACTTCAGAACGTTTGTCGTTCATTGAAACAAGGAATAAATTTGTATCTAATATTTTTTTATGTTCCTTTAAAAATCTGATTCTCAGAAGAGTAAGAAGGAAGATTCAGAGTATTCTTACTGGCTTATTCCACACAATAAATCAGCCCTGCTTGGCCTTTTGCTAAATTTTGACCAAATAACATTATTACGGGCATTTTGTTTTATTAAATCAGGATAATTGTGTCAAGTTCAGGAAATGAGACAAACACACTGCTTGTTGTAAAAGAATACATGGATTAAACAACACAACATAGATTATTCGGGTATAGAAACAAACTGGGCTCACGAAAACAAAAAACACATTTCAAACAATCTCAGTATGTTTAATTTTAACAATAAGCTGAACTGGAAACAGACAGCTACAGCGTATACGCTTGGCTCTTCCATATTCCAGTTAGAATTGTCAAAGCTCCTCGGATGAGAAGCAAAATGTCGAAACCGAAGTGGGCCAGTTGCCTTCATTTGAACCCTTTGGATTACCACGACCTGGATGACTGAGAATCTTCACTAGCTTATTTAGACTTGAGCTTCTCTTTGGGACGATAGAGATATTTTACTTAAAAAAAAGAATGTGCCTCCTCCTCCTCCTCCTCTGTCTTCTTGGTGTACTGGTGGACTGCCTAGAATAATTTTCTGTGTAGATGAATATGTCACATTGTCCGTTGCTCTGATTGGTCTACCAGTTGAATGTAGCAACAGTTTGAAAGACAACTGTAGATTCTGTCACATGACCAAGCTCTGTATTGTAGTCCAGGCCAGACCGTATATTTACAGGTATAGGATGGCTCTGTTCATAACTTTTATGGACAGGATTTCTAGGTACAGCCAAGGTGCTGAGCGGATCCGTTCTGGTGGTCTGAAGACAGGGTCTTTGCTTTTTACAGACGATGTGGTCTTGTTGGCTTCGTCAGACCATAATCTCCATGATCTGTGCAAGAGCTGGGATGAGACTCCGAGACCATGGTCTTGAGACGGAAAAGCGTAGAATGCCTTCTCTAGGTCAAGGATGAAGTCCTGCCTCAAAGGGAGGAGTTTCAGTATCTCAGGGTCTTGTTCGCAAGTGAGGGAAAGATGGAGCGGGAGATTGATGGGTGGATTGGCGCTGCATCTGCAGTGATGCCTCCTGGATACCTTCCTGGTGAGGTTTTCTGGGCACGTCCAACCAAGAAGAGAGCCAAAGACACGCTGGAGTAGGGATGGGTACCTTTGACATTTGAATCAATTCGGTACTAATTGGCGGTACCTAGGAATCGATACCGGTACTTAACGGTACCAGTTTTCGATACTTTTGAGTGTTTAATATTTCAATTCTCTTTTATAATTAAATATATATTTTTCTCAATATATAACCATATTTGATAAATATCACGATAAATAACATACAACTGTTTGTATTTTAACATCGTCCTTGTAGTTTTATAAGCTGATAATTAAACTGAAGCAAACATCTTTACTGTGAACTAAATTTACTGTGTATCTTCATAACTTTTCCCATCCTTTTTCATTTGATTTTTCCTACTGGGAAGTTAGAATTTCCGAGGAGAAAGCAAACGCACCATTAGCTGATAACAATGATGGCATAGGAAGCTAACATATCAAGCTAATGTTATCTTAAACAGTTTATTTAGCTGCTGGAGCAGATTAAAACGATGATGCCTCACACTTAAATCGTTGTCGCTGGTTTCATCTTCACCCAATCACCCGTCACATTTAGTGAAGTGGACCCAAGCTTTAGGCGTTCATGTTCTTCTAGTCGGAAACTCGGAGTTCCGAGGAGAAAGCGAACGCACCATTAGCGAAACGGAAGCTAACGTTATCTTAAACATTTTATTTACCTACCGGAGCAGATTAAGATGAGGGTGTCTCACTTAGATCGTTGTCGCTGGTTTCATCATCACCCACTTACCCATCACATTCAGTGGAGTGGACCCAAGCTTTAGCGTGCGTTCTTTCTACCATGCTGCTCTGTTTACAACTAGCTCGCAGCGACCGACGACATAACGCTTTGGCCTTCCTGACAGGGTTGCGGAAGGCGCTTTATAAATAAAGCTTTGATTGATTGATAACGCTCTTGCGCATGCACAGCTGTCTAGGCAAGTTCTCGTTATCAAGGACGGGTACCGAAACGAGGCACTGTTTCAAATGACGTGAATCGGTGCTCAGTCGGTACTGTGGAATTTGGTCGGTACTTTCAAAAGTACCGAATTCGGTACCCATCGCTATGCTGGAGGGACCTTGTCTCTCTACTGGCCAGGGAATACCATGGGATTCCCCTGGAGGAGCTATAGGAGAGGAAAGTTTGGGCCTCTCTGCTTAGGCTGCTGCCCTCGTGACCCAACTCTGGATAAGAGGAGGAAGATTGATGGATGATGACGTGCCAGGCTAAACTCATATGGTAACAGTTGTAAGTGGTATAGCAGAATCAGACCAACTTTGGAAAAAGATTGCAGAGAAAACACAAAACACCAAATAAACATAAAAAAAGCAAAAATCAGAAGTGAAAAAACTCTGAATACAAGAACTGGAAAGATAAACACGATAAACCCAAAAGTTGCAGTAATGTGCCTTCCATTGTGTTGTGGTTTATTTATTTTTACAATCAGCACAAGTGAGACACAGATGCTCAAAAGCAGGATCAAGTTCAGAAATACCAGCTTTTTTAAACACCCTCAGCCCCCCCCAATCCCCAAACAGCAAATATTTGTGTGAAATGAATATTCATAGGAGCTGAATATTTGTGCTACAGGAACATCATCGCTGGGTTTGGCTTGCGCTCTATTACAGTGTTTGTGTTGGACCAACAGGTTAGAAGCTTCACATTTAAACAGAGGTGGAAACGTTCTTATCTGATCCTCTCTTGGCAAGCAGATATTGTTGAATTTTCAGGGCCTGTCAACTTCACGTCTTCCCGTTCTCAAGCTGTGGTAACGAGGGATGATCCAAAAACAAATGAAAAGAAGAAAGTTGTCCATCTCTGTGTTCAGCAGAGGGATCTGGGAGAAGGTTGGATCAGCAGAACACAAATTGGACTAATGGCCTTGAAAATCGGATTAAAGAAGGGAGAGAGCCGTTTGAATCCTCATTAGAAAGGTACTTTAACCAGAAGCTTGTACTGTCCGCTAACAATGTGGACCCCTGGGTTCAGAAAGGCAGGCGGCGTTGAGATCAATAGCTGTCATGTGCAAATGTTTGTGATATTCTAAAAGCAGAGCGTGTTTTTGTCTTCATGTGTCGAGATCATGGAGTTAGAGAAGCAAAAATAAAAGATTTGTATCTTAATGAAGCAGCTACCCATGTTTTTCTTCACCAGTGAGGAAATATGCAAAAGAGCTGATGTCATAAGAGCAGATGGTTCCACTCTGCTGGCGTTTTTAATGTGATCATCTAGGATGAAGATGTGATTGGCTTAGAGAGCACAAAAAGGACCGTGTTAAAGTGCGTCTCTGTGGTCATTCCCTTTATGCTCCACAATAAAAGCTGACACAATAACAGTTTTTGACTTATGCAAACCTCCGTCGTTCTCCTTCCTTTTTATTGGAGTTGAGAGGCTGGGTTGCGCCATGTCTAATCACAGGAATTCGTTTGGGGAAACGCCAGGCAGCATTAAACGATCTGAGCTGCCTGAGAAGATCAGATAAATCCCTGTGTTCAATAAACCAAAGCGCCTTTCCTGAACGCAATCAGTCTTAACGGGCATGCGAGTGCTGATCCTAATCCTGAATATTTGCCGTGCCCGAAGATAGAATTTCAGTCGGTTGCACAGTTTTCAATCTGCTCCACTAAATAAATTTAATAATAATAATAATAATAATAATAAGAGAAAGATGTTCTTAACCCTTTGATACATAATGGTCACTACAGTGGACAGGTATTCAAAATTAGTATTTATTTATTTTTGCTATTAAGCACAGCTGTTGAAGACTTTATTGCATTTGAGCCCCTCCATTTGGACTTCAGTAAGCCAAGCCAGCATATTTCATGTTCAGAATGCACACTGTCCACTGAGGTGGACATGTAATAAATTATTTGTAAATTATAAAAATTTACTAAAAATATTTGTTGAAATTTGTATCATTCACACCTAAAGATGAATGAAAAAAATGTTACAAAAATCATGGTTGAAGATTTCATAATTCATGCATCAAAGGGTTAAAAGGCCACCTATTGTGATGAATAAATAACACAAGCTGAAAATATGTGACTCTATTAGCTGATTATTTTACTAGTTGGAACACTAAAATGAGTCATTTTAGCTGGAAAAGTTACAGAAAATGTAAGAGAGGCTTTTTTTATTTGTTTTATGATGTGGATTTGCTCTAAAGCTGCAGCAACAGCAGGATGCTGTACACACACTGTCCATCACAATGCCGAGGCTCTTGTTAGCAATAAGCTGCAGCAAATGGAGAACATTTAGCAGCTGAGGAGCTAAAACAAGAGTAAATATTCACATCATCCAAGCCAAGAGCTTATAAAAACGTCGACGTGTTTTTTTTCTTCTGGCAGCTGTTTTTGTTTGTAAATAGTTAAACCGCTCTGTGTGCATGAGGACTTGTTGGCAAGCGTTTCCTTCCCAGTTGACTTATGAAGACCAAAGACACAGGCTCAACCTGTTAGAACATGAACATGTCTCATAGGTCTAATATCTGATCATCATTTGTGGAAATATCGCCAGCACAGTTGTTGTCTTTGATGTGCATCTTGTGTTTTAGTGTGACTGTGATGAAAATACAATCTCAAAGGAGCAATATGTTAGACGTCTACGGTGAAATAACCACAAACCAGAAACGCCATAAATCTGACCGAGTGGAAAGTGGCAGCTACGCTGATGATGTTCGATTTGTAGTCAATCACAAATATTTACAAGATGATTAACCTCAAAGTACGTGACCATCCTGGTCAAAACATGCTTCATTACTTTTCATTTAAATTGCAGTACAACCTATGTGCCCTCAATAGCTGCGTTTTCATGTGGCAAATTTCCTCAATCCGATTGAAATCTTGGTTGATCGGAATTTCCGAATCTCTGTTCACATGGACACGAACTGAAATGATCCGATCATGCCGTGCGTACATATGCACCAAGCATGTAATCCGATTAAATAGGTTGAGCATGCGCAGAGTTGCCTTTCACGAAAGAAAAATTGTAAACAAACGCCATGAAACGAAAAGAAAAATGTAAAAACAGAAATAACCATTCTTCCTGCTTTCCTGATCCATTTATTCAATTTAATATTTTTATTTAGCTCATAGAAGTTACGTTTTCTTCAGTGAATAACTGCAGATATATGCTTTGCTGCATTTTATTGTTGATTAAAATAAGGGAGGGTTATGTCTGCCTCTTGATCAGCTGGTCCGCAGGTCTGAATTGACAGCTGTTGCGCTGCGCTGCGGCACAGAGCGGGGGTGGGGGGTGGGGGGGGGTTAGCCTCATGTTTTATTACTGAGCTCTGTTGTGGCTTATTATTAATAACATGTGACGATCAGCTGAAACTGTTGAGAAAAATCTGTTCAAACAAAATAACAGAAGATGTTCAGAAAGTTTAGAAGCCTGTGTTCATCATTAACGAACCGCATCTCAGGTCATCTGCGTTTACGTGCTTTTAACGAACACGGACTTTACTGTCGTCCAGAGTATTTAACCGAGGACGTTTTCCTACCCAACATCAGCCTCCAATCAGGTCTGTAAAACCCAGATTATCCTGTGTTCTTTACAAGCGTGTCTCCATCACCTGCTGCAGAAGCTGCTGTGTTCAAAGCTGACAGAAACGGGGATCCGTGCGCTGCAACCCCCACGATAAACCTGCGTATTTCCAGTAAAGATTTGAACATCTTTGTCGAATGATTTGTGCAATAATCAGATTTTTATTTTACTTCCACAAAATGCAAGTTCTGAATTAAATATTACTGAAACGGGACGGCTTGTTGTCGGATTTAAAAGCCGCCGCTTGTTAATTACACCGTCATTTTTGAAGTCAGGCAGTCCAAATGACAGCGGAGAGGCCCGCTGGCTGTTGCACACATGCGCAGTGGGCATTGTTTTACCCCAACAATCCGAATGGCTGTGCACATGCACGTCAATCGGAATGAAGAACGGAATAAACCACCTCTCTCAATCGGATTGAAATTTCAATCCGATCGGGCCGAATCGGATCAGAATATTCTGATTGACATGTTTACATGCAGAATTTTCAATCTGAATGGGCATTCAATCCGATTAAATATGCGCATGTAAACGTGGCTATTGACTTGCATTCATTTTCTCGTTCTTGCAGAGACCCATGAGCCAACCGGAAAGGGAGGAGACGTAGGCTACTTATACATCAAGATCACGTGAGTCCCTGGCCCCTCCCATTATTCAGCCCCCTGCTTGTGTTGTTGGTGCCGCCGATTCTAACAGGTCTCCAGTTAAACCCCGCTTTGCACTGTTTTGGTCACTTAAGCCCCCTCCACACTAGTGCCAGCTCCACTCAGTGCAGTCAGCCCCAGCCTGGCTGGGTCAATTACACCCTTATACTTCCACACATCCTTAGGAATGCGGACGAGACTGAGCATATGGATGGTCTCGAAAAATGGTGCCAACAGATGTCATGAGCATCTTCAAGCTCGTAGCTGCAGAGATGTCCGCAATAAAGAAAAAATGCAGCTGTGAGCAGTGTTGGTTTTGGAGACTGACTTCGATGCTGTCAGGTCCTTCCATGGGGCAGCTCAATCCTCACAGCTCTGTGTGTGTCTGTGTGTGTGTGTGTGTGTGTGTGTGTGTGTGTGTGTGTGTGTGTGTGTGTGTGTGTGTGTGTGTGTGTGTGTGTGTGTGTGTGTGTTTGCTCACAGCAGAAAGAGACGGCTTCAGTCAGTCGTGCGTCCTCCTTCGTAACCAGAATGATAATGAATCGCACATACGGAGAACCCCGCTGGCTGATTCAACCTGAGGCTTCCCCAAATGGTAGGTGTGAATTTGAGCTGACCAATAAGTCTCCAGTGGGTTTGATGGACCGGTTCTGCAGCCTGAATAAACAACTGGTTGCTCGCTGTAAAAATCCAGGCTGCCCAGATGAGAACACTCTGTACCCAATCCGGGGGGAGTCGAGCCGATGCTAGAGAGGAGGGCCTATTATGTACACGTGTGTGGGATCTGCTCCAAAACATCAGCCTCACTCCTCTACGGGGCATTTAAAGTCATAGTCACCCTTCTTCCTTAAGGCAGAAGCTTGAGCTCTAGCTTCCCTGAGTCTGTGAGGCACATGATGTCAGACACTGGATCGTCTCTGCAATTTGCTCATTACTGTTTGGTTTTGGATTTTTAGACTTTATTTCAATATTAGCTTGCCTGGGTAACATTCAACATCTATTCATTTTTAGCTGCTTATCCAGGGTCGGGTCATGGTGGCAGTAGCCTAAGCAGGGGGGCCCAGACTTCCATTTCCCCAGCCCCTTGGGCCAACTCCTCTAGGGGAATCCCAAGGTGTTCCCCAGCTAGCTGAGAGACATAGTCTCGTCATCGTGTCCTGGGGCGTCATTTAGGCCTCCTCCCGGTTGGACATGCCCGGAAAACCTCACCAGGGAGGCATTCAGGAGGCATCCTAACCAGATGCTTGAGCCACCTCAACTGGCTCCTCTTGATGTAGAGGAGCAGCAGGTCTACTCTGAGCCCCTCCCAGATGGCCATGCTTCTCACCCTGTCTCTAGCGAGAGCCCAGCCACCCTGTGGAGAAAACTCATTTCGGCCGCTGGTGTTCACAATCTCATTCTTTTGGCCACCAAAGCGCGTGGCCATAGGTCAGGGTAGGAATGTAGATCAACCTGTAACGTAAGGTATATAAATATTATAAACTTTAGAACCAAAAGCTCCCGCATAGAGACAGAAAAAGTACGCTTGTCAAAATAGTCCCCTCCTTCCTTCTTTTATAATCAGTACTAATAAAAATCCTATTTAATTTCTATTTTGAAGTTCACGCAGTTCAATGCTGCTGTTGAGTAAAAGTAGGTGACATCATTAAGTCTCATGAATTTGAGCCTTCTGAAAAACTTTCAGCAATCGCTGCTGGACACCGATGCTAGTACACTTAATTCAATTTGTAACACAATCAGCCAACC
The DNA here is from genome assembly GCF_043380555.1 of Nothobranchius furzeri. NCBI lineage: Eukaryota > Metazoa > Chordata > Actinopteri > Cyprinodontiformes > Nothobranchiidae > Nothobranchius > Nothobranchius furzeri. The sequence continues at coordinate 73,843,574 of NC_091748.1, forward strand.
CTCAGTAAAAGAGTACATATATATATATATATATATATATATATATATATATATATATATATATATATATATATACACACATATACATATATATATATATATATATATATATATATATACACATATACATATATATATATATATATATATATATATATATATATATATATATATATATATATATATATATATATATATATATACATATATGTATATATATGCATATATATACATATATACATATATATATACATGTTTGTATATACATATATATATACATATATGTATATATATGCATATATATATACATATATACATATATATACATGTTTGTATATACATATATATGTTTGTATATACATATATATTTATATACATATATATGTATAATTTAATAAGTCTTTATTTACATCTAAATCATTTCTACATTTTGACCAGAATTCATCCCAAACTTGACATATTTACTCATTTTCTGTTAAAAGTCTTTCATTTAGGAGATGAGCACATCAATCACGTAAAGCATGCCAATATTAATCTCTCAGGAGTATTATTATTTTATTTCAGTGCAGTTTGAGCTCGATGCATAACGAGTTATCTAATTTAATATAATTGCATCACATTTCCCCTGCAATAAGCACCGTTTTTAAATGAAGTTCTCTCCTGTGAGTGATGCACGGATTACACTCAGCTGTTTTTGCACCCTGAATAACTCTGTAATGGCCCTCTAAACACGGTAATTATCACTCTGAGTTATTTTCTTTCTTTTCTCTTTTAAACTGTCACATCCCAAGTTGATTAAACACTGTACTCAGTGCAACTTTAACAACTGCATCAAGAAGAATGTATCAAGTAAAATAGATGTAAAAGTAATCCAAATGCAAGGAAACGGAAGTGAGAGCAGATGTGAAGGATGGAAATGTGTTGAAGCGAGGAACAGGAGCAGCAAATAAAAAGAGCTGGGAGTTTCTACATTAAAAATCCAGATGTTTGTCTTGTGAGAATCCTTCGTCTGACCTCATCTGGGTGACAACATGACCCCCGGCCAAACAGATGTTTCTCAGCCAGGGCTTTTCTTTAATCGTGTCAGGACAGTCTGGGCCGCTGGCATCACCGCACATGGACACAGGAAGGAGTCACACAGGCCAGCGCTCGCCTATTAAAATTAGCCGAGACGACTCTGTCCCAAAAACCTGGCGCACAAGAACGCTAATGCATCTTTCCACAAATCCTGTGGTTTAGAAACCCTTTGCTCCATGTTTTTGACTCTTTAAGGTCCCTTTTTGTTGCCCGGTGACTCATCTGCTGCAAGAATAATGAAAGATTTCCAAAGGTTGCACTCAGGTCCAGAGTCAATTAACAAAAAAAGAAGATTAAAGGAACCTCCCTGTCTGTCACAGAGGGTCACTTTTCACCTTATTTAAAAGATTTGCCGAGTCAGATTTGATTTATCTATCAGCTCCAATGTTCCTCAAACACTAATACGTTCTCTGTTTTACCCCTCCCCCCCAGAGAAAATGTAGCCTCTTAACTAGATGTGAATCCATGTCATCAGAGGTTATTTCTGGGCCTGGCTAGTCCATCTTCCTGTCTGCGTCCTAATTTTAATGCACCCTGTGGGAAGCTGGCTTCTTCTGATGACATGGGTGTCAGAAAACTCTGAACAGGAATCATCAGCCCGCTTAAAGGGACTGTGATAAATACTGGGTAACCTTTAAATTGGTTGTTTTAGTTCAAATTTAGATACATGAATACACTTCAAACACGAACACACAAGATTACCAAATGTAAGTATACTATCAATATGCAATCTGGTGTCCACAAGTTCCCAAATAACTTGTACACAAAATGTCTTTTACACCCAGTTTCAGTAAAATAAAAGTTTATTGTGGTCTGAAAAGCCAGTTTTGCTGAGGTAAGGGTTGTCTATGACCAGCCGGAGTAACAGAAAACACTTAAAAACTAAAAGCAGTTAACAGAAACGCTGTTGAAAAACAGTTATTCATGCAGCTCTTTGAACATTGAATCAGACAAGAACACTGGATGGTACTTCCAAACAGAAGCACAGATTTATTGGTTCTACAAATTGGTGATGGGAATTACGGCTCTTTTTAGAGAGCCGGTTCTTTTGGCTCAGCTCACCAAAAAAAGCCGGCTCTTTCGGCTCCCAAGTGGCTCCTCAGATTTTCTGTTGCGTGAAGTCCATTTATAACCAAAATAATGCTAAACTATATGTAAAGTGATTTACTAACGTAAAAATATGCAACATATGAAATATTTATCATTTCTATGGATTTAATAACTGAACACTTTAAGAAATCTCCACTTTCCGACTGCTGGCGCTCATTTTCTCACCGTCTTCGTCGCACTCTCCTCTCTCTCTCGCCTTTTTCCTCCTCATTCCCTCTCGTCTCCCTCCACCCACACGTGCTCTGCTGTGTGTCTGAGTCTGATCCTCCCTCTTCCCCTCCCCTACTGCTCTGTGTGTAGACAGTGTGGACGTGCAGTTACACATGTTGACCTGTAGCTTTCACCAAAGCAAGAGGGGAGGGGACGGCCCCCAATGACGAGCCGGCTCCCGTCGTTCACTTCAAAGAGCCGGTTCGTCCGCGACCGACACATCACTACTACAAATGGATCCCACCGATTTCTTGGAGCAGGCGCTTATCCTTGAAACAAAAAACATAACTAAGGCTTCATCCATTTTGTATTTATCAAGTTAAAATTGGCACCCCGTTTGGGAAGCTTTGGGGCTTAGTGCAGGGCCTGGGGGCACTGCAGAGCTTCGTCATCCTGACAGCAGTTGCCACCTCCGGCATTCGTCTGGCTACCAGCCTCACTGGATCCTCCCTGGGTGAGCAATTATGTGTGAATAGCTAGCTTTATGTCCTTCCTTATGGCTCCTAAACCCTTTCTCTTCATTAAACATCTAAGGAGGAAAATCAGAGCAGTGGCAGCTGTCATCACCTGCCTGGGTTCTGCGTTTTAATTAGCCCAGACTCCCAATTACAAGCTAGGGGGGGGGGGGGGGGGGGGAGGAGAAGGATACTTTGGATGTGTCCACGGACACTCCTTTCTATCCATTTATTCCCTTTTATTGATTCAGAGCGTTGTGTGAAGTGTCTGAATTTGTCGTGAAGGTGACATTTTTAATTGATCAAGGGGGAGTGAGACGGAGATAATGATGGAGATAATATCCATACCTTTCGTCTAATAAGTGGTCATGGATGTAGTTAGTGGTCCAAAAGGATAGTCTGTATATTCTGAGATTCACAGAGCAGACGGCAGAAAGAACTGAGTTTAATTAGTTTCTGTTTAATTAAAACAAAAACGAAAAGTCGGGCTTGCGAGTAAATGTTCTTATCATGCCCAAGAGCGTCTCAGTTTAGAATGTTTTTCTGATTCTTTCCAACTGCTGCTGTTGCATCATATAATTCCTAGACATAACATTAGTATAAGTGAGGCCTACAATTCATCCATCCATCCACTTTCAATACCCCCTTACCCACGAAGGGGCTGGTGCATATCTCCAGCAGTCTCCTGGGCAAACAGGAGGGGTACACCCAGGACAGGTTGCCAACACACACACACACACACACACACACACACACACACACACACACACACACACACACACACACACACACACACACATCCCTACGGACAATTTAGAGAAACCAATCAGCCTGACAGTCGTGTTTTTGGCCTGTGGGAGGAAGCCGGAGAACCCGGAGAGAACCCATGCAAGCACAGGGAGAACATGCAAACTCCTTGCAGAGTAACCCCAGAACGGGATGCGAACCCAGGACCTCCTTCCTGCAAGGAGTGCCGACCATTGAGCCACTGTGCAGCCTGCCTATAATTCAGAAACTTTTAAATAGCCTTGGTATAAATTTTATTTGTATTTAAAAAATCTTGACTCAGTTGAAATAAGGCTGAGGCTATTTGCCACGAAAAAGTTGATAGTGACAACTAGTCATGGGGAACAGTTTTGACTAGTCTGGTTCAGACACACGCACAAGTTTTGCTCAGGACAATAACATGACAACTAGGCTGTCCAAGAACCCCCACAAATGTTTAGTTTAAACGGACAACTAACTTCGAGGAAGCAGAAATTTGAAACTCTTTTGCAAAACGTTCCACACATAAAAGTATTTTTTCCTACAAACTGAACTTTCAGCTTAGGAAGTGACTGCTGCAGTTTTTATCTGCTGCAATCCCTTTTCACGGTGTTGCTTTTTTACCGGTTTGGCATTAAGGTTCACTGATGCTGCAAATCCTCAAGACAGCCATCAGCAAGCTTACACATTACCAAGCTTTTACTTTGTACAATGACAGGGACATTACTGGTATTCAGATTTTTTAAATCTTTTGCATCATGCAGCAGCCAAGGAAAATCAGGTTGAGCTGAGATTTTTAAAGGGATACTTTGCAACTTTTTAATACTTTTTAATCATTTTCTTGACTCAGTGAATTAGAAAATGAATGAAAAGGCCACAGCCCCTATTGCCTCCTGTGGCCAGAATATTCCACTTGCAACTTCAGACTGGCGTGCCGCTCTGTTACAGATACACCTTTAACATTCAAACATTGAATTGCCAGTGCTTCATATTTTATTCTTGCCTTTGTCAGTGTAGATCAGGTGTGGGCAAACCTGGTCTTCGAGGGACGCTATCCAGCACGGTTGCAGGACGACAGGATGCAGTCGTTTATCTGCTCCACCACACCGGAGGAATCACCTGTTCAGCAGCTCCTCAGGCTCTGCAGCAGCCTATTACTCAGCAGCAGATTCAAACCAGGTGGGTTTAAGCAGAGAAACAACTAAAACCTACTGGATAGCGGCTCTCGGGCACCAGGATTGCCCACCCCTGGTGTAGACTGTTGTCGAGGACATGGTTATCCTAAAAGTTTCTTTTAAAGGTGAGGTTCACTCAGAAACCTGGTTATTTTTTAAAGGGACTTTACGAACTTTTAAATTTTTATGCTCGCGATTGCCCCCTCAGGCCAAAAGCGTAACGGCAGCTTCAATAGTGGGCTCGTGCACGAGGCGCGCATGCTGTACGTGCACACTCCTTAACAAAAATAACAGCTGAGACAGTCCCTTGTGTGTGTGTGTGTGTGTGTGTGTGTGTGTGTGTGTGTGTGTGTGTGTGTGTGTGTGTGTGTGTGTGTGTGTGGCCCGGAGGACAGAGGACAGGAGAACACGCAGCTAATTAATTAAATAATTTGGTTCTGTACCTTTCTCTTCAGCACAGCCGACAAAGGTTTATGATGGGTCAGTCCTCCTGCATGCTCAGATCATTCCCTTCCCTTGCTTGAAAAATTGTTCCAAAATGAAAGTTGAACCCACATCTTTTTTATCTGTGAATTCAATGCCGTTCGGCGAGTCTCATATAACAATTTGGGCATCTTACTGTAAAAAAAAATACCATTAATGTAAAAAAGAAACTCTAAATAAACTATGTTCACATCCAGAATCAAACACAGGTCTTCTGCATGGGCGTCAGACATCTTACAAGGTGAGTTACACATCAGTATTGTTCACAGTATCTGTAACTTTTATATCCTTGATGACAGCTGAAACAACGTCAAACCAAAGAAGGGTTCGGAGCAAAAATGGCTATTTTGTTGCTAATTTGCAGGAAATATCTAGAAGAAAGTCCTACAGAAAGTAGCTAAGGGTCCTCAGAAATGTAGCTAAGTTTGTCACTAGGCGTTAGGAACACCGCCTCTCTCTCTGCTGCTAAAGCTACTGATAGCAAATGCTACGGGCTATGCCTGAGCGTGAACGCGCATGAAGCAGCCTGCTCGACCCGAGCATCTCTCTTTTTCTGTGATTTTACAGAAAAACAGGCAATCACAGTAAAAATGCCAGGGCTCATTCTACAGGACCAGGGCATTGCAGGAGAATGTATGAAGAAGAAATTTATTATTTCTATACATGTTTTGGCCATCAAACTTCCATAATGTCCCTTTAAGTAATCATTCTGAGAATCACATGCTTGTGGAACATGAAAATGGTCTTCAACCCCCGTTTTCTGCATTAGCCACAGAAAGAAAATAAATGGGACAATGCTTGGGTCAGAAAACACTACACAGCTCGATGTTACACTGTAAGATCTCCATTCATGAACTCATCCTGCGACCGGAAGGGCTGAGTTAATTCTGCAGCCAGGAGAGCACAGTGCATCTTGACTTGTAGATGCTAACCATTAGCTTTAGCAACTTCACAACATGGCAGAACAGGTTCAGACTTGTGTTATTTTTGGAGATAAAAGATCAATGATGCATTTTTTTTACCCAAGAAGAGTGAACGAAGGCAGCGGAAGAGTCATGTTGTTCACAAGTCATACATATTCACAAAAAAGACTCTGCCATTTTCTGTTAAGAACACCTCTGACTAACTTCTACTACCTGAAACAGGATTGTGCAAGTTTTTTTTTCCTCTGACAATGACTCACAAGACATTAATTTATACTGGAGACCACAGATAATTTAGTGAAGCAACACATGAAAAGAACTCTCATGGATGATAACTGAGAAAGATCTTTGATTAGATGTGAAGCATCTTCAAAAACATGAAAAAAGGAATTCATAACAGCAGTTTGCTTCCGGTAGTTTTGCTATCCAATTTTCATTTGCATCCTCGTTTCGAAAAGCAACTTGTGATTTCTACACGTGGAAACATGTACGGTGTGATTTTTAAGAGCAGCAATGGAAGATCTAACGAAGAGAATGGACTCTTAAAGCATGACGGGCTCATCCAATGTTACCAAAACTGAATATACGCCTCTTGATGTACATTTACAGAAACGAGGAGTGGAATGCTGTCCATTTTCTCCCTGTAGTTAAGTGCACTCTCATCTGTTGCCACACAAAGTGAACCTCAATCTATTTTCAGGCCTCTCTACAGCGAGCACTCAATTGATTGGACGGGGAGAGAAAAGGCTGATTGACTAGCCAAAGTGACGTTTGCTTTATGCTGTCTTTACGTTGTCTTTCAAGATGGCTCGTGGTGGGAGCTGAACTGCGTCTGCTGAGGAGCAAAAGCAGGGGTGTCTGGGGATGCACACAGCTGGAGTCCAATTAACTCGGCAGATGGCACAACCTCTGACTGAAAATATTTATTTCAGTTTCAGGTGTTGACACCTCTCTGGTGGGGAAGGAGCCTGAGTTGGTGTGTGAGGTTGAGAGGTTCCGACTAGATCACAACATGCCCTACAGGTTATGAATTGTAAGTCGCTTTGGATAAAAGCGTCTGCCAAACAAACAAACATAAACATAAACTTGGATATAGTTGGACTTACCTCAACGCATGGCTCTGGTACCAGTTTCCTTGAGAGGGGTTGGACTTTCTACCACTCTGGAGTTGCTCCCACTGAGAGGCGGCGAGCAGGGGTGGGCATATCTTGGTGCCCGTACATTGGGGTTTACCCCAGTGAATGAGAGGGTAGCCTCCCTCCGCCTACGTGTGGGGGACGGGTTCTGACTGTGGTCTGTGCTTATGCACCAAACTACAGTTCGGACTACCCACCCTCTTGGAGACCTTGGAGGGGGTGCTGGAAAGCGCTCCTTCCGGTGACTCCTTCGTTCTGCTGGGGGACTTTAACTTTAAGTACTCACTGCTACAGATGCCAGTCAATGAGGCAGGCCTCCATACACTGATGAAGAAGAACAAAAATACATCATTTTTCTAAATAAAGGACTTAAGTACCTCTATCTGCTCTTGACACAAGTCCAAATAGTCCAAAGTTTATGCCAAAGTCGTTTCAAATGAGCTGTTGCCATCTAAGGCCCAATCAAAATGCTCACAGAGTGCCCTTCAGTCTTCAGAGAAGTGCATTTGGAGGAAGTATGCAGTAAGGCTTCAAGTGCTTAGTGCACAAGTGGGCAAATAATTGCCAAATTGGGACAGTGACGGTTGCGTCATCGACTGCATCCCGGTTGCTGTTTGTGCTACTTTTTAAAGATATCTTTAATAAAAACATCTCTATTAACAACTTAAAAACAAACAATTTCTTGATAAAATTTACATTAATTGCTGTTCACATAAAATTTTAATCTAAAGCATTCAGGGCATTAAAAAATATCATTAATCCTCTTAAATGAACTTTGTCTGAAAATACATGTTTTCAGAAAAGACACTTGAGCCATTGTTCTGCTTTTTTTCTTCTGCTTTCCCATGCAGCAATGGATTGTGGGTAATATACTTTGCCCAAGTCCCCATCAATGCAGACTTGGGCAAAGTGTGGCCCCGCAAAAGGGGCGGGGTCGATGTCCGTACTTGAGAATCAAAGTGAGGCAATATCCATCTGCCACACCCTGCCCAGGAACACAGAAAAAGCTAAACCAACTATAATAATTAGATTCACCAGCAGGAAGCAGAAAAATGACGTGTTAATGCAAGCTAAAAAACTGAAAGGAACAAAGGTGTTTTTAAACGAACACGACGAAAAAGAATGAGGAAGTAGCAAAAGAAGCAAGGGAATTAAGGAAACTACAGAAAATTACTGGCACTTGGACCCGGAATGGAACTGTATGGATACGTGACCTGGCTGGATCGGTGAAGCCGATAAAAAACATGACAGAACTTGATAAGTTCAAACAGAGAAGGGTCCAGGAGGAGGCAGCCAGTACTGAATCATGAAAGGAACAAGGTCAGATACAAACACTGAATGGACTCATTAACTTTTGAATGGACACACATATTAACTCAATAGATGGAATTAATGATAAAATATATGAATAAGAGAAGAATACAGATTATAATTTGCTTTGTCCTGTTATTAATGAATGTAAATATTATACAGTGGGAGAATATAATGATATAATAGGGCCTGTGATAGACAGAGCACTGACTACCACAATCTCCGTCTCTCTAACACTGTAGAGGTCTTTAAAAATCATCTAAAAACTCACCTTTTCATCCAGGCGTTCCCTCCCTAAATGTTCAAAAAGATGGCTTTGTTCGGGTTCACACCTTCACTTTGTTTATACTCATGATTTTATTTTCTACTTTATCACTGCTATTGTTTTTCTGATGTTTTTATTGGCTAGAGGTATTTGCCCTGATCTTTATCATGTTGTACAGCACTTTGTGTTGTTTCAGTAGAATGAAAGTGAGAAGGGAAAGTGAGAGGCTTCATAAAGGGAGTGGAATCAGCTACGTTAAAAATGACAGGCCTTCTTGAGGGGCCGTAAAACCGCCTCAAAAATGAACTGAGATAACATGGTTGTGAACACCAGAACTGGAGAACACAGATGGGTCATGATCATACAAAATGACTTACATAAAAATAGATGCTGCTGCTTTGGGCCCTGGCAGGATGGGCTGGGGTCTCCATGCCATGGGTGGCATTTTGACAACAGAGGTGCCTATTGGGGCCAGTGGGGGAGCTGGTTCTCTGGAGGGCTAAGCCCAACATGCCATTTCTCCCCATCCCCACACATTTCTCTCCTCCTGCTCCCTCACATCATCACACAAACATGCACATAGGACCTTGGGGTTGGACAAGTCAGGGAGTGTGGGTATGGACCCTATTTCCGCATTCCTGTGGCAACCTGCCCCCCAATTTTATTTGCACCTTAAACACTTCCACCAACGACATTCCACACAAACACACACTTAGGGCCTTGGAAGTGAGCACATTCAACGGCATTTGGCAGGGGGATTTCTCAGCCTCATCCCAAGTGCCGGTGCCCACTTCCAATTTTAAAATGCACTTAGACACCGAGGGCTGTGGGTGCAAGTGGGGTGGTATGGTGGCATCGGCTGGCATAGGCCAGACAATGCCCACACTGCCCGCTCACCACAGCCATGGAATACATCTCATCAACACTCACTAACACAATATTGGAGCAGGCGGAGGGAGACTAGGGGTCTTAGCGCACCTCTGTTGTTGCTTGGCTTCCTGGGGCTGGAGGCTAGGAGGGAGATCCGGCCGTCTGGTTGGGGTCTGGGGTGGGGGGTTGCTGTGCTCAGCGTTGGGCGGGGGAGCCTGCTCGTCAGCACCCTGGCAGAAAGGGTCGAAGTCTGGGAGCCAATAATGGTTGTACCCCATGTGCAGCAGTACCGGGACCAGAGTGAATAGGGTGTGCATGGGGGCATGAGTGGGTGTCCGGCATGCATTTTTGTAAGTCTTTGGTTGTATGTGCATGTGTGAGCATGAGGGAGGGAGTGTGTGACTGTGTTTGTGTACGACTGTATATGTCAGGTGGGGCCTTTGACTCCTCCCTTCTCTTGGGACTTCTTTTGATGATATACTGTAGATCTTCGTCTCCTCTCTCCCTGCCACACCTGGTGTGGAGTGCGGTGCCTTGGTCTGCCTGGGTCGTGGCTCCCGGGTCAGGGAGTTTAAGATTTTTGGCGTCTGCCTGACCAATCCCGGAGGCTTCCTGGTGGGGTCTGGGTCTCTGGGCTCTGCTGGGTCCCTGGCGAGGGTGGTCGCCCCTGGGTCCCGGGTCACTGGGTCCCGGGCTCGGCCGGCAAGGGGGTGGGAGGCTGCGGGTGGGCTTGCCGCCGATATCTCCCGGGACTCTGCCGGCTGCTGGTTGTGGCCACCTGGGGTGATTCTCTGTGCCTCTCGAGGGGAGCGGGGGCATTTCTGGTTACAGTCTCCCTGGGGTTCCTGTGCTCTGGGGCAGCTCCTGGATCTCTGAGACTTGGAGCTCCCTCCATCTCCTACACATCTTTGGGGGCAGTTCTGTGGCCCCTCACACTCTCTATTGGACGCTCCTATAGAGAAACCTTACATAAACAAGCGTGTGTACACACACAGGTGCTCATATGGTGCTCTCAAAAGTATGGACTTGGGCACGTTCAACACATGTATTAAGGCTGTTGTTGCCACTAAATGCACTGTGATTTATTATTGTGTGATTGTTCAGTTAAACAACGTTGATTTTATATTTCTTCATCAAGTTGACACAGTGATAGCTTGATCTTGTTGTATTGTTGTTGTGTCCCTTTTTTTGTTTCTTTCTTTCTTTCTCTTTCTGCAGGTCTAGAAGCAGACTCTTGTTCATTATTGTTTATTTTTGTGGAATAATAATTTTAAGACATAAAATAGCTTAAATCTTTTAGAAAAAGACAAGTGAACACACAGCAGTAACTTCCCATTAGCCATCACACATTGGTGGAATTCAATCTCTGCATTTGACCCATCCCCGTGTATAGCGATGAGCTGCAGTTGTGGCAGCATTTGGGAACTATTTGGTGGTTTAACCCCCCAATCCAACCCCTTAAAGCTGAGCTTCAAGTAGGGAGGCATTGGGTCCCATTTTTAAAGTCTTTGGCATGACTCGATGGGGTTTGAACCCTGGTATCCCAGTCCCAGGGCGGATACACTACCACTAGGAGAACTAAGTGAATCAGGTGTTGCATGTATTTATTTATTTCAGTCAGAACAGCAACTCGTTAGCTGAATAGGAGGGGGCTAAACATGTTTTCTGCAGCCTTTTGGATCCTTTCAAACTCAGCGTCTATGTGCCAATCCCACATTATGTTTTCTCAATGTTGATGGTTGTAAATTAGAATCAAAGCAAAGTTTATGTTAAAAATTTCATATTTGCCGAATCAATAAAAACACAAATATGGCTTTTCGAGACTTTTCCACTCAGGAACCAAACTTAAGTTAAAATATCATTCTAGAATTTTTTTTAAACCGTTTTCACAATGAAACCGGGTTTCCTCGGTAGAGTAAGGGGAACTGGTGTCTAGAATCGAATAGAATAGACTTTCTTAATCCCACAGAAGGGAAATTCACATGTTACAGCAGCACAAACACTTAGAGAAAAGGAAGAAAAATAATAACAAGATTACAGGTAAACACACAAAGGCTATAAGCTATTATTGTAACCTTCAACCACTAAAAACAACTAAGAAAAAGAAAACCTGTGGTTCCAGAACTATGCAGACTATATTAAGGGAGACAGACATACTAATCATTTGGTATTGCACAAGTATTGAACACATACTTAAAATTGCATTGATGTTATTGTGTACCAGGATAATGCCAGTACCAGTTCAACTGAGGAGTTATACACTCTCACTGCAGAGGGTATGAATGTCATAGCTATAGCTTACCAACACCCCCTCCAACACTCCTAAATGAGTTTTATAAAATGGCTATATGTGAATTTTATCACAAAAAGTAAAATGTGACCCCCCATATGGAACATTTATAAAACCACAGTTTTTAAACACTATTACACACCCTTGTACTATGGAAACGGCAAGATTGCCATCTGATTCACAATAGTTGGCTCAGTTCCAACTATTTCTTTTTGTAGATTTTCCAGCATTTCGTTTGACAGACATTTTGGTTTTTTTTTGTAAAATTGTTACACTTTTCTTAAAAGCACCTGTGTGTGTTTCTGTAGTCAAAGGCAAAAAAGAGCCTGTGATCCATTTTCTGCCACATTGGTCAAAGTGTTGTAAGTCTTTCAGGAGGGGAGTGTGAACATAACTTTTGTGGTAGAGAGAGAGTGTGTGTGTGTGTGTGTGTGTGTGTGTGTGTGTGTGTGTGTGTGTGTGTGTGTGTGTGTGTGTGTGTGTGTGTGTGTGTGTGTGTGTGTGATGCTAAAGAGTATGGAAGCCATTAGCATTAAAAAAATCAAAGACACAATTTTTTTTATTTCTAAACAAATTTTGTTTACAAAAAATGATTAACCCCAAAGAGTGATGTTGTTTTCAGCTCTTAAATCTAGAGTGTTTGCTTTTCCATGGCAACATAAGAGCAATGGCATTATAGATGATTAATTCATATGACCTCCACCCCCCAGGTCAAACAAGTTAATTACACCAATCAACAAGAGGAACCAGAGTTGTTCAGGCAACATTTCATTAATCTGATCTTGTTTTTTGTAGGGTTGTAGTGGGGGGTTATCTGTGAGCTTCATTTATCAAGAAAAGTCGAAATGTGAATTCAGCGATTACTGACATGTTCCGCGGGAAACTCTTCATTCTTCAAGCTAGTTCTCCAGGAAACTCATGTTGTCCCAAAGTGCTTTGTGCTTGACCAGCAGAAAAACCAGAAGAAAAATGCTTCCAACAAGGAGAAGATTGCAGTGGGATGAAAAAAGAAACATGGCCCAAATGCTGAAGTGATGTACAGTCAGCAGTGTCACTTTGCACGAAATCAGAGGAGACGAATTGTTGCTGCAGCTCCTCGCAATGCTCTGCTTTCTGTGTGATGAAAACAAGCTGAACAATGGATGTTAGGAAGCCTCGTCACTTTAACACACCTCTGGCTCTGAGCTGGCAGCTTGGAGACAAGAGCATGGCGTAGCGTTGCCATGGGAACCAGCATACAAGGCAATCCGGATGGACACAGACGTGAACGTCCAGGTTTCAGTGCTCTAGGATCAATATGTCAGCACGCCTAAAAGAGAAGGGTAAAAGAGAAGGCACCTTCTCCTGTCTGTGTCTTTTCTGAAGCCTTGACCTCCACATGAGACTGAAATAACAGAAGCCTGGATGTGTTTAAGCTTGTGAGTTAGACGAATTAAAAATAACACACTGACGGTCGAGATAAGACCACGAAATGAAAGCTAACTCATCTTTCTCGCATTTCTGAAACCCTTATCTTTTCCTCAACATCCTGCTTCCAAGGCTTTATGTTTGTCATCCCCTACTATCAGACTGCAAAATTCTGCTCCTCTTTCCAGCGCGATGGTGCAAGTTTGACCATATATTTTAGGTTAACCCCTGTCAACAGCTTTGTGAGAAACATCAGTGAGCTCAGCTGCCAGCTGAGCTAACGAAGACTGGAATCAATATTTGCGTGGAGTGTCCAGATGAAGACGAGCATGACAGAGACACTTGGGGGGATAAAACAACTGAGAGGAAGAAACCCGCAGACGGGAACAAATGATCCAGGCTGTCAGTCTGACTTATTGACTGCCCTGCTCAGACTGACTGATGCCAGGGAAACCTGGTGAAAAGTACACAGTGTTTTTATGACCTTTTCAGCCATGGCTTTCATATGGGCTGCAGAGAGGGAGAGAGAACAGTTGGCATTTCGGACGTCTCCCTATGGTTTGGTAAACAAAAGGAATCAGAACTGAGGTGTTAGAGCAGAGACAGAGCTGCTTGATGAGGTGTGTAAGAGCTCCTGTAATTAGAGAGCAACAAAAAGGAGACTGTCCAGAACAGGAGACTTTGATGGCACCCTGAATTCCCCTTTGGACACCGCTTGGCCTGAAATGACCTTCCAGCGCTCACTGGCTGAGAAACTGCACTTCATATTTACAGTAATCCCTCGTTTATCGCGGTAGATGTGTTCCAGACCTGGCCGCGATAGGTGAAAATCCGCGAAGTAGGGACTCCCAGCATGCCCCTCGCGGGGATTCCCTCCACGTTGCACCTACGTCACAAACCGCGGCTATAAACGGAAGTCGCCTTTCCAGCTCACCACTCAGTCATCGTTTCTTCAGATTCATGATCAGAGTTTCCAACCTACCGATCAATCCAACGAACTATCAGCTCATAGTAAGTTATCTTACTTACTTCTGGAAAGCCCGGCATTTCCGTGTCACTTCGTTGACGCTCGAACGCTCGGGGGTTTCCTAGATCAGCCGGCGTTTCACCGACGCTATCACTTCCGCGTCTGTGAAACCACGCTCCCTATTGAATTATCGTATGATCACATTCTCTTTTTGTGGGTAAAACTCAAGAAAAAAAATGTTTTTTACTTGGTTTTTTTTTTAGTTTTATTACAAAAAGTGCATTTTATGATGAAATTGATGAAAAAAAACAAGAATTTCTTGATATTTCGCATAGAAAAATACCGCAAATCAGTGAAAAATACCGCGAATCTGCGAATTCCCCCTGAAAAATGCTCCAAAGAAAAAATCCGCGAAGCAGCGAATCCGCGATGAACGAACCGCGAAGTAGCGAAGGATTACTGTAGAGGTCGACCGATATGCCGATGTGAGGCGGCCATGGCTAGCCGATGGTGTGTTGCCGATTTTTTTGGGCCGATATCTTGATGTTTGGCACCTTTTCCGAACACTTAATTATCACTAATAACGGCAGTCAAGGCACATTTATGAGCCCAATCACTTTTTAAACACTGAGTTTTACCCACTGGTGACTCTTACTTTGAGATAAAATCAAACATTTTGACACGATTATTAAAAAATACAAATAATCTCGCCAAGTTTTAAATATACAAGAGAGATGAAGAAACCACATTTCGTCACAATTTTTGACAGGTCTATTGTTCTTTGACCTTTATGACTTCACCCCCCCACACCCCTTGCGTCAGACTTGACAGGTCTATTGTTCTATGACCTTATTTTGACCTTTTTTATGACCCCACATGTCAAGAAATGAATTGATGATTGTTGTGTAATGACCCATGAAGTTATTAATTGTAGTCCCCGAGATCCCTTCTGTCAAGATGTATATAGATGATCTGCTTTGATGTATTCAATCTGCACCACTTTACTTCAAGTTAGGATTGATAACTCTTTTGTGTTGGGATACATCATTGTTTTAACCCCTCCCTCCCTGAGCCATCCACTCCCTTTCATACGTGAGACCCATACCCCTCCATCCAACCCTGCGCACACACACACACACACACACACACACACACACACACACACACACACACACACACACACACACCTCTCTCTGCTTCACTTTCAGAAATGGTCTAAGTAAGGAATTTACGATGGCTCCCAATCATTTCACTTACCAAACATCGACTTACCTTTGTTCTGTAAATGCATCCAATACATGGGAATCAGTGGTGGGGGTTGTTGCCAAGCAACTAGCAGCTCATTCTCTTTCCAAGCATTGTCAGGAAGTATTTGGGTGGACAAGCTCAGTTGACCAGATTCAAGACATCAACCAAACACATTCCATCTAGGTTGGCTTCGCATGTAAATTAAAGCCGGGCATACACTGTGCGACTTTTTCACTCGTAGCACTCAGCTTCAGCTCAAACTGTACGACTTCCTCGCAGAGCAGATCTCACGAGCCAGGCACTCACACTGTTCGACCCAGTTCTCGGATGCGACCTGACTGCTCACACTGTACGTCTGGTAGCAACACGTCGGCCCTAAAAATATGCTAAAAATAGCAGTTTTTACACAACACGTTAGACTTTTTGGTCTTGTTGGTTTGGTAGGTTCGTGGCCGAGTGTGAAGCGGCTGGGATGAGGATCAGCACCTCCAAATCTGAGACCATGGTTCTCGACCAGAAAACGGTGGCTTGCCAACTCCAGGTCGGGAGAGAGGTCCTACCTCAAGTGGAGGAGTTCAAGTATCTCGAGGTCTTGTTCACGAGTGAGGGTAGGAGGGATCGGGAGATCGACAGGCGGATCGGTTCGGCATCTGCAGTGATGCGGACGCTGAGCCGATCTGTCGTGGTGAAGAGGGAGCTGAGCCAGAAAGTCAGGCTCTCGATTTACCGGTCGATCCAATCCTCACCTATGGTCATGAGCTTTGGGTAATGACCAAAAGAACGAGATCGCGGATACAAGCAGCCGAAATGAGTTTCCTCCGTAGGGTGGCCGGGCTCAGCATTAGAGATAGAGTGAGGAGCTCGGACATTCGGGAGGGACTCGGAGTAGAACCGCTGCTCCTCCGGATCGAAAGGAGTCAGTTGAGGTGGTGTGGGCATATGGTCAGGATGCCTCCTGGACGTCTCCATGGGGAGGTGTTTCGGGCATGTCCTGCCGGTAGGAAGCCCCCGGGTCGACCCATGACACGTTGGAGAGGTTACATCTCTAATCTGGTCCGGGAACGCCTTGGGGTCCTGCCGCAGGAGCTGGTGGAGGTGGCCGGGGAAAGGACGGTCTGGAGCTCCCTAGTTGAGATGCTGCCCCCGCGACCCGGACCCAGATAAGCGGAGGAAGATGACGATGATACTAGTGGTGTGTCAACTTGATCAAATTGCAAATGCTTTAGGCCTGGGTCACCATTTGATGTGAGTAGGACCTGGCTGCGGACATGAGCTGGCGTGTCACCGGAAGAACTTTCTAGCGAGAACAAGATGGCGTGTCATAACTTTTACCGGAAAATCGACGGGCGAAAGACTTCGGCCTGAAGTTGGTCTTTTCTGGCGGCCGCTTTTGTTTCAACCATACTCGGCGGGTTTCAAAGAGGAAAGGTAAGGATGAAATTAACTAATTGTTGCAACCATTCTTGGTTCTTAAATGTAGGCACTATAGCATTTAAAGCTTTACCAGAGAATTATTACAAAGGCACCATGTTTCATAGCTAATTGTATCAATATTAACACGCAGTCTTAAAACTAATGCAGGGAGTTCACAAGCTAACACAAAAGCTACATAAATAAAGCAATCAGCAATAGTAGCTTAGCTTTAACTTAGCTATTTGATTTTTCTGGTTTCCGTGTTTGTTAAAACAGTTAAAGTAATATTAACTTTATATATAATTGATATAAAGACCACGATTTCTAATACTGACTTGACTGAAACGTTATTAATACCTTTTTTTAATTAAAAAGTGTAGATTTTCAAAAATTTGTAAGTGGTTTCAATCACTAGTTTCCATACGAGGCTAAAGTTAGCTTCCGATTCGGGAAATGGCTAAAGGGCTATTACACCCAATTTTTCTCTACTCTGACCATTTTTATTCTGCACTAGCTCAAAAACTACAACACATACACTCTTCAAACCTGTTTTAGATTATTCTGGGCTCGTAGCAGAATGCATAAAACATAGTTTGTGATTTGTGAAACCTTCCTCTGATTTGTGAAACTTCAAAAAAGACAAATTTATGAATTTATTTTTCAGCATCTGGCCCACACTGGAACTGGTCCTGTGAAAACCAAAAATTATTATTTTTTTCTGGACAAGCTTAGCTTTCAATATCTCTAAATATTTTTCAATTATCGCGTGTGGTCTTGTGCTGGGTCATTCAACTGTGGTTGCACAAATCAGGTGTCCTGCAACAGGTACAATAATTTTGAAATAGTAGCCGCTTCTCTAATTATTGCCTCCCTCTTTCTGATTCTGTTTCAGAGTAATCCTAACCTTATAAAAATAGATATTTTTGTCGACTGACTGCTTTGATCGGGTATGGTTTATGTTAATATTACCGGATTTAAGCACATTTAGCTGCAAATCATTCAGGAGTTAGAGGCCTTTAAATGTAGATCTAAAATGAATATCTGACTTCTTCAAGTGACACTGACAAAACTCCTTACATGTGCTTGTATTCTTCATTTGCTAATAAGATGTATTTTTATCTAAATTACAGGACAATCGAGGCTTTGAAAAATGGAACCCAGGCAGTGATTTCAGATGGTGAAATCAAGGTAATGTTTAATTATAATAAATTAAGACTCTAAAATTGGACATAGGATAATGCAATCCCTTGTTTTCTGTGGTAATGTTGCTAATTTTTAACTCTTGTCTTTACTCAGACTTTGTATAAGGATCTCTGCAGCGGTAGAGTGAAGTCTGGCCGCATGTATCTGTGGCACAATCCAGGTGTCTCGCTTAAATTAAAGCAAAGACTAAAGCCACTGATGTTCCACTTTGCTGATGCACAGGTAAATGTATACTGACTTACAATAAGCTGCATCACATTTATTTATCTCGATGCGTGGCCAGTGGGCCACCTGGGTCCGTTGTCTAATGCTGAGAGGAATGTTTTGTTCATTTTTATGTTAACGTGTTTTAAAGGTTGACGAGCTGACAGAGCAAATTGGTTCATGCCCAGTTCATTGGTTCATTGGACAGTTCCAGTTTCTGGACTTGGTGTTTGATGTCCTTGTTCCAGAGGTACAAAGCAGTTTTCAGCAGTGATTGGTATGCAAGTTACTTTTCGAAAACATTTAACAGTGTATGAAGTAATCCTTAACAGAGTTTGGTGGCAGGAAAATCTCGTCTCTGCTTTTTGCGGATGATGTGGTCCTCCTAGCTTCATCCAGCTCTGACCTTCAGCTCTTGCTGGGTAGGTTCGCGGCCGAGTTTGAAGCGGCTGGGATGAGGATCAGCACCTCCAAATCTGACACCATGGTTCTCGACCGGATAAGGGTGGCTTGCCAACTCCGGGTCGGGGGTGAGGTCCTACCTCAAGTGGAGGACTTTAAGTATCTCGGGGTCTTGTTCAGGAGTGAGGGTAGGAGGGATCGGGAGATCAACACGCGGATTGGTTCGGCGTCTGCAGTGATGCAGACTCTGAGCCGATCTGTCGTGGTGAAGAGAGAGCTGAGCCAGAAAGCCAGGCTCTCGATTTACCGGTCGATCTACGTCCCAATCCTCACCTATGGTCATGAGCTTTGGGTAATGACCGAAAGAACGAGATCACGGATACAAGCGGCCGAAATGAGTTTCCTCCGTAGGGTGGCCGGGATCAGCCTTAGAGATAGGGTGAGGAGCTCGGACATTCGGGAGGGACTCGGAGTAGAACTGCTGCTCCTCCGGATCGAAAGGAGTCAGTTGAGGTGGTTTGGGCATCTGGTCAGGATGCCTCCTGGACGCCTCCCCGGGGAGGTGTTTCGGGCATGTCCTGCTGGCAGGAGGCCCCCGGGTTGACCCAGGACACGTTGGAGAGGTTACATCTCCAATCTGGTCCGGGAACGCCTTGGGGTCCTGCCGGAGGAGCTGGTGGAGAAGGCCGGGGAGAGGATGGTCTGGAGCTCCCTAGTTGGGATGCTGCCCCCGCGGCCCAGACCCGGAAAAGCGGAGGAAGATGGCGACGACGACGACGTTGAAGTAATCCTGCATGTTTTTCAGGTAACAATAAAAGTGTTGGAAAAATGGGAGGGGATAAATGGATATGCAGCTGAGAAAGCCACGCTTGAGCAAATTCATTTGTACCTAAAATAAAATGGTTGTGAAATTAAGTGTTTCTTTGGTTTTATTGTCTTTCACTCAAAATAAATACCGACGAGCTAAATAGTTATCAGCTGTAGTAGTTAAATTCTGTTGCAATGAGCTGCTGTGATACACAATAGGACAGTGTTAAGGATATTTTGTAACTAATTTTTGTTGCTGGTGAGAGAGGAGTGTTGCTGAAATGTTTTTCACTGCTTCTGGGAGTCCTGTACTTTAGCAATTGGTGTAGGTCAAAAGTTCATCTTGGGCTTAACAATAAAACTATTTAGCAAGTACTATTTTGTTTGCACATTTTGAAACGTCTTAGTTTAATGTGTTCTCATTTTTGCCATATATGTTTTTTAATTCACTTTACAGCCTTTTATTTCTGTGTGTATATATATACACACACACACTCACACACACACATGTATGTGCTACTGTCATAAAAATTCCCTGTCTGAAGGACAAAGGGATTTAATATTCAATTTTCATGCAACGTAGGTAACAACGTTATTTAAAAGTTTGCCAGTCTAGATCTGAAGAGAAAAAAAATCCGAAATAAAAAGCTTTTCCCGGTAAGTTTTGTTTTAAAAAAAAAACTACTTCCAGTGAAAGTAATGACTTCTGGTTAAGGTAATGACCCACCGTGTAATTTTTCTCTTAAATATGTACATATCGAAGAGAAAAACAACATGGTATGGTTTTTCTTGACAAATCCAGACTACTTCCGGCAAAGGTAATGACTTCCGGCGAAGGTAATGACCCGATGTCTTGCTTTTCCGGATACGTCATTTCCTGTCAGGGCAAAGACGCCAGCTGATCTCTGCAGCCAGATGCTTGTGTTTGATGTTGGCTTTTTACAGCTGAAACTTTGTTGTTGAATTTTCACGGACTTGCAAGGAAAATGAGAACCCTAAAACACATTTTGAGACTTTTCGGAAAAGCCCTCACACATTCCTTACTGGTATCATGAGGCTGGCTTTTCAAAGGCTTGTCAAAGAAGTCTGAAATTGATTGATGAGGAATCTGTCTTGTGCTGTTTAATAAAATTGTCAATTTGAGTTTTTAAACGTGAAAAATAAAACATTTCATTAACCATTTGAATTTGATGTCTTAAGCCTGGTTCACACAGCAGGATAATCTTGCTGATATTTGGCTGTCCTCTCTATTCTCAACAAGATTAAGGATCTGCATAATTATTGTAACGGAGATAATCTTATCAGATAATCCTAACTATTGTGGTGTGCTGAGAGCACTCTGGTGGTCCAATCTGAAAGCCAACAAGACTGCTCAAATGATAAATTTGGGGCTTCAAAAACGTTGGATCGTCTTCGTCTGATTTTCTGCATCCTGTTGTAATGTAGCCCATCAGAAGAATTATATCAGTGATTTTTTTGGTCACCAAATGTGCAGTGTCATGTTTTGAAAATAAGCCAACAGTTTAAAACATTTGTGCAACAGAAAAATATCTAATGGTTAAACATACTCAGGCTTCAGAAAACCACGTTCTTGTTTCTGTGGTGGAGGAACGTGAAAAGGGAGGTTAACTTAAGCCACAGTTAGAAGTGAACACCAGCATAGGGGACAATAGAAATAAGGATAGGCAAGAATTTTTGACTCAACTGAGATGAAAGTTTAAACATTTTCATGTGTTTGAAACAAGGGCACTACGGTGGTGCAGTGGCTAGCACTGTTGCCTTGCAGCAAGGAGTTTGCATGTTCGGCCTGTGCATGCGTGTGTTCCCTCCAGGTACTCCGGCTTCCTCGCGCAGTACAAAAATAAGACGGTCAGGTTTCTCCTAAATTGTCCTCGGGTGGGAATGTTTGTGTGCTCGGTTGTTTGTCCTGTGTGTCTCTGTGCCCAGCGATGGACTGGCAACCTGTCCAGGATGTACCCTGTCTGTTTGCCCGAAGACAGTTGGAGATAGGCACCAGCACCCCCGACCCTGCATGGAAAAGTGGGTTAAGAAAACTGATGGATGAATGAAAGAAATGCAAAGTAAAAGAGACTTCTTCAGTTGAATTCTGTTTATTTATAAAGAGTCAAATCGTGACAAGTCATCTTAAGTCATTTCACAAAGTAAAAACTCCAGTTAAGTTCAGTTCTTTATGCAGGTTGACCCAGGAGATTGCGTCAAGTCACTGACTTGTGTCAGATTTTACAGCAATCCCCATAATAAACAAGTACGCGACGACAGTGAAGAGGAAAAGTCCACGTTAACAGCCTCCAACAGAACCTGGATCAGTATGAGCAGCCATTTGTCATGACTCAGTGGGGGTTTAAGAAGAGAGATCACACACACACACACACACACGCACACACACACACGCACACACACACACACACATACACACACAGTACTCCGTAATAGGACCGGGTTTTGGTCCTAACAACGACCATCGGTCGTAAGAAGATTAGTAAATATCCCAAATTCGGTCTTAAAAGGGGACAAATATAAAGCCCACACATACACACTACACACACACACACACACACACACACACACACACACACACACACACACACACACACACACACACACACACACACACACGTTGTATATTGAAACTGTGTTTATGTTACGATATTCACAGTTGGACAACAGGTCAAATGTGAACAAGATACATATTTTACCAAATAAAACCAAATTTCCATTTTCTTTTGTACCACTACCCTTCAGCACCATGGCTGTATTTCCCTTTGGGTCTACTTATGAAAGTATAACAGCTTTTGTATCCTTGAGGATGTGCTGATCCCATCTGGGGATAACATTTTTCAACAAATTTCCTGGCAGTGAGCAGCGCATAAAGTTGTCTTTAAGAAATGAAAAAAAGGAGGCTTTAAGCTCCACTTCAAGTTTAGAAACTCTTAGGCTGTCATCCAACTCCAAACAGAACAGGAAAGCAAATCTGAGATCGCTTAATAGAAACATCCTGACGGAAACAACAAAAACGGGGAAATATTACCAATATGAGATGAAAATAATCTGCACTGAACAAGTAATTATTTCTTTCATGATCATGTGATCAAAATATTTTAACAGTCAAATGTTTAATTTGCTCAGGGTGAAGTGTTCAGGTGTCACCAATGGGGAACCTCCACCTGCCAAATGTAAAACTCTTGCAGTGTAAAAATCTTTTTTATGCATTTTTTTATGTTTGTTCAGCTGTTATGCTTTGTTTCTTTACAAATGACAAAGAGGCCAACAAATAAACGTCATTATAAGTTCTCAACAACTAGCTCCAACTGTTCTCATCTAAACTCAACAAAGTTAAAAAAAATCCTGCCATGTTGGGCTGTTACACGATTAAACGAGTCCTTAAACCTCAAGCTGTCATCAAAAAAGGAGCATAAATAGCAGGTCACTTTCATTATTTCTATTTATTCATTAATGTTGTTGCAGAAATGGTGAAAGCAGCTAATAAAACGGGAGAAATGCAGCTTGAATTGCTCGATAAAAGCAACAACCGTCATTAGGACCACAGACTTGCTATATAACAGCAGGGAGTATTTTTGCACCAAGATTTCCAGAAGAATGAAGGGTTACTTGAAGCACGAACAACCCACTTCCTGTCAGGGGCCACCTGTTAGTGTTCATGACTCAGAGACACCAGGGAAAAGATAAGCCGAAAAAAACAGAAAAGCTATTGAGACTCTGGTGGAAGAAAATTAGAGATTAAAGTACTGAAGGAAGTCTAAGGACAAGCTTTAATGTGGTAAAACTTTAATATCCAGCTGTAAATGTCAGTAAATTTAATCTAGATGTAAAGTATGAGAATATTAATCAAGTCATTATTTCAAAAAATAAAGAACATGGGGGACATTTTCAAGGATAAAAATAGCATTGCTCAAATTTACTACGTTTTCTTTGCCCAAAATACACAAAAAACAAGTCACTTTTAAACATCCTGCTTCTTAACATGCAGCAAATCTGCTCAAGGTTCCTATGAGACATGCCGTAAAGGTCACAAACAACCCAGACTCAAAAAATACAAAAACAACACCAAATTTCTATCTGAAAGCAGCAGCAGCGGTGAGTTTCATATGCAGCTAAAACAGAGAATATTTCATGCATTAGTGGCAGAGTTAAGGCAAACAAGAGTGAGGAGGAGGAGGAGCAGAGAAAATGCATCATCGGATCTGTCACTTGAGCTCTGATGGCTTCCGGAGGGGCTGACCTCCCTTCCAGCAGGGCACTAAAATAAACGAAGGGTCGTTGAGACAACCCAATGAAGCTGCAGAAAAACCTAGCAACAAATGGGTGCTCTAATAGAATTATATCTAGCTGATGTCAGCACAGCCTTTATATTATTTTTATGAGTCAGCAGAAATGGAAGTACCCTCCAGTAGCATGAGTTTTACCTTAATGTGGTACAGCTAGAGATTTCCCAGGGTGCCGATTGAAGAGGAGAACTATTAGGTGAAGGAACCAAGCAGCGGTGCTAACATATGAGTGCAATGACCTGGTCAAGGAAATGAGGAGAAACTTTTTTTTCATCTATTTGAACTGCTAGCACTAATTAAAGGTACAATATGTAATAATTTTACAGTAGAATAGTCACAAAAACTCAATCCTGTTGAAAGAAAGGAAGGCTGTATTGAAACAGATTTCCTTCTCAGTCGGGTGAGGGGTTATCGACTTTCTCCTTGTAGAAAAGCAAAAGCAGCCAAATGAGTTTCTTCCGCAGCACATGAGAAGCTCTGTCATCCAGGTGGGGCTCAGAGTAGATCTGCTGCTCCTCCACATCAAGAGGGGCCAGTTGAGGTTGCTCAAGCATCTGGTTAGGATTCCTCTGGATGCCTGCCTGGTGATGTTTTCCAACCTGGAGGAGACCTAAAGGAAGACCCAGGAAACGCTGGAGGGACTGTTTCCCAGCTGCAGCACATCCTGAGCTCCTTTAAAGGAATCTCCTACCATCTTTACGCAGATGACATCCAACAGTACATCTCTTTTAAGCCCCATAAGATGTCTAAGCTGCTGTTACACATCTGCTTAGACTATTAAAACCTGGATGGCTGGGAGCTTTCTACAGCTGAATGAAGATGAGACTGAGATCCTCATAAGCTGGTTCCCAAAGTCAGAGACTCTCTTGGTCAGCTTGCTTCTCACACCAGACCTTCCATCAGGAATCTCTGTGTGACCTTTGACTAGGGATGAGCGAGTACACCACTATCTGTATCTGTATCTATCTGTTCAACCATCTAAATTATCTGTATCTGTACTCGGAGTGGGAGTGGCCTAACCCGGAAGTGGGTGTAGTTTAACCGGAAGTGGGTGTGGTTTACATCAATATATTATTTTAAGTCTGATCAGAAGTTGCTGTGTGTTTTGTTTATTTGAAAACTATTTACAGAGCAGCCTCAGAGTTGAGATTAATTGTTTTTGATCACAATAGTAAAGTAACTATTACAGAACAAGTTTTTCAATAAAATCAGAACATTGATATTTAAGTGCATGAATTAAGAGAGAGAGAGAGAAGAAAAGATCTTTTCTATAGCGCCTCTCAAGATAAAAATCACGAGGCGCTTCACAAAAACAAAACATGTAAAATAGAAAAAATAAATTAGAAAACGATTAAAATATATTTAAAATGAGCAAAAAATAGACAATTGTGATTCAAAAATGTAAAGAGAGAGAGAGAGAGTGAATAGGAAAGAGGGAGTGGATCCTGAGGAAGAGGAGAGAGAGAAAGGAAATAAAAATACGCGACCGGAGCGGAGGCAGTGACTGACGCAGCACGAGCCGTTTTCAGCTTTGTCTTGTCAAATGCACCACGTACATTACGAAAAAAGTAACTTTAAATATCTTTAAAGTAACTTTA
The DNA here is from genome assembly GCF_043380555.1 of Nothobranchius furzeri. NCBI lineage: Eukaryota > Metazoa > Chordata > Actinopteri > Cyprinodontiformes > Nothobranchiidae > Nothobranchius > Nothobranchius furzeri. The sequence goes on from NC_091748.1 coordinate 73,869,200, forward strand.
AAAAGAAGCAAACTGAAGAAAACATAGGGAGTACTGAAGAAACGTGAACAGTGAAGCAAGCACAGAGAGATCCGTTACTGTGTGTGTGTGTGTGTGCGTGGATGGACCGGACGTGGACTGAGCTGTGAGCTCCCGCTGCAGTTTTGTGTGTAGGGAGGGGCAGGCACTCTATTTGACTGGCCAATCACAGAACGGGAAGACAGTCAGTTACCCAATGAGGATTTTCCTTCAGCACGATTAGATATTTACGAGTTTTACTCGTTTCATGCTCGTACTCGTCAAAAATGCTTTATCTGTACCGGATACTCGTTTGAAACGAGTATCTGGCTCATCCCTACCTTTGACCCAGCTCTCACCCTGGATTCTCATGTGGATGAGGATATGGTAGGTTTCTGATGACGGTACTAATCCTAAAACTCAATCTGGTAGGAAGGGCTTTTATTTGAATTTACAATAATGAGGTTAAAATAAGTATAAAAAATGGTACAAAAATATTGTTTTCATGAGGTACAGTGGTACTGTATCAGAGAACTACATGTGTATTTAAATATGTCGGAGCCTATAAATTTATATGTATGCATACATAGTACAAAATTTTTTTGGGGGGGAAATCAGGTGTGGTGAAGCAGAGTTGGAACTAAAATATGCTGGATAGTGACTCTCGATGAACCAGGGTTCCCCACCCTCCCTTAGGCTGTAGTTCTATACATATTTTTGTGTACTTACTGGAAAGATCCCCCCCACCCCCACCCCCCATCCTCATGCTGGTTTCAATTCAATTTTCAATTCAGTTTCATTTATATAGCGCCAAATCACAACAAGAGTCGTCTCAAGGCACTTCACATAATAAACATTCCAATTCAGGTCAGTTCATTAAGCCAATCAGAAAAAATGTTTCCTATATAAGGAACCCAGCAAATTGCATCAAGTCACTGACTAGTGTCAGTGACTATACAGCAATCCTCATACTAAGCAAGCATAAAGCGACAGTGGAGAGGAAAACTCCCTTTTAACAGGAAGAAACCTCCAGAGGATCCTGGCTCAGTATAAGCAGCCATCCACCACGACTCACTGGGGATCGAGAAGACAGAGCAGACACACACACACACACACACACGCACACACACACACACACACACACACACACACACACACACACACACACACAAAGACAAAGTAATGTGTCTAGTTATATTGTGATGTCTTAGCAAATATTCTATTTGGTGAGAGATAAACTTATTGTATTTATCCTAGTGGATCTATAATTAAACGGATAAACTAGTAGTAGCACATCCAACGGTTGTGGTTGTGTCCCCCCACTTCTAAAGTCAAAACTATGTCCATGATCCATACATGGCCATGTTTGTGGGTATTTGTAGATTGTATGCTCATATATTTTATTTTTTTTTTATATCACTGAATCTTTGAGCCTCAAAAAAAATCAGCTGCTCCTCTTAACAGAGCACTTCATTAGAGGAGGATAATCTTTATTTCCAGATTGAATCACAGCGTGTTTACAGAAAGGTTATATTCTTATCAGTTTTTCCCAACAAACACACCAGAATCCTTGTGACGCATGCATAGACCACAGGGATCTGTCAGCTTGCTTTATTTCCAGTTAGGCAGATAATTTCTGTCCATCTCTGTTGTTTTCATGTGTAGATAGGTGTCACACCCACTGCAGCATCAAAACCACTCCAACCCCCCGCATATGTTATCAACACACGCACACACACACACACACACACACACACACACACACACACACACACACACACACACACACACATGTAAATACACCTTGTCTAAGGAATTTGTAAAATCACAATTCTTCTTTTTCAGAGAATATCACATCGAGCAATGGACAAAGTGTGGGCAATGAAGTGAACAACAGCCGTGCACAGGGCACTACGAAACCCCCACAAATCTCTAGCAAGTCACCCACGCTAGCAAAAAGTCAGTTATCCATCACCCACTCCATCCCCCAAATGCACCTGAAGCCAGGCGTGCATGATCTTTGGCCCATTTTGAGCCAATTTTCCTCTTGTACAAGAATCTTTGAGGTCGGGGCAAGTTTTGCGTCATGCGTGTAGTATCCAAAGGGTAATGAGAAGCGATTAACCTCCCAAGATCCTGATCAGAAAATGTGTGGTCGCTGGAAGCCTAACCCCTTCGTTCCACCGGAGCCGTCAGCAGCACGTTGATGGGATGATGTTATTAAGAGCAAAGTGTTCCTTGCGGTGTCCGTGTGCGCACACGGGGTTAGGATAAATATTTTATAAATAAAGCTTTGATTGATTGATTGATTGATTGATTGATTGAGGATTCCTCCTACATCCGTCACAGCAGTGGGTGGGGTTTGAGCGGTTGCGCTTTACCGACATCCGGGGAGGTTTGTTACCGGAAGACAAGATGAACGGCTCTCTACAGGGACTCGGTTCTCATCGTTCACTTTGAAAACCCGTTCAAAAGATTCGACTCGTTCGTGAACGTCACATCACTGAAAGGAGTTAAGTTTTAAATATTTCCAAAGGAAAATTAAATGGGGTTGAATAGATTAGACTTCATTAATCCCACAGTGGGGAAATTTACTCATTACAGCAGCACACAGCAGCAGAAAGGAAAAATAAAGTGCAGTTAAATACAGATAAGCAGTAAGCTATTATTGTAACCTCCAAACCACTTAAAACTACAAATAAAAATAGAAATATGGGCTTCCAAGAATTTGCAGCATAAGGCACACATACATACTAATGTACATCCAGGTATTGCACATTATGTAACCTTTGTAATCCAAGTTTTTTTTAAGTCATTATAGATGGTGTTGGCTGAAGGCGGGAAGGATATGTTGTTGAGATCTGTCATATCCAAGTTCACACACACTGAAAATATTTCAGAAGATTAGTAGTAGTAATTAAAGGCATTAAGTGCAGTGACCTGTATTGGTTTTTACATGAAACTTTTGTTTGTGGTACTAATAATGTTAGAAATACTAAAAGGTGAGCATGTATTGTCCCCACAAATGACTTATTACCTGACAGGTCCCCAAAAAGCAGGTTCTTATCAGGTTGTGAACTACTTTCTCCAATTGGTATTTTAAAGTGACTTCTGTGTTCACTGAGTTTTTAGCATCTCTCTTGATTTTTTTCATTGCTGCATAACCTTCAGAAAGGGTGGTTCCCACAAAGTATGGTCCCGTCTTGTGTCCCCACAAGTGGCTAGAAACAAGGCTGTGTGTGTGTGTGTGTGTGTGTGTGTGTGTGTGTGTGTGTGTGTGTGTGTGTGTGTGTGTGTGTGTGTGTGTGTGTGTGTGTGTGTGTGTGTGTGTGTGTGTGTGTGTGTGTGTGAAGAGCGCAGGTGTGTAAAATTATTTGGGAGAAAAAACAAACAGTCTGAAGGAATAAATTACCAGACTTTTAGTTTTATTTTAGCAGGGATTTCTGTTCTTTTCTAGTAATTACTTAGCATAAATATACTGATAAGCTGTGGGGAAATATTTTCAAACATAATATTAATTTCCCCCTAAACACACTATTGTATAACTGTTCATACTACAGACACTCATGTTAAAGAAAAAAAAAGATAATTTAATATAAAAAAAATCTATTAGATCTGGGTCATGAACATGTCATTGCACTTTCTGTACATTACTATAAAAGTTACTCCAAAACCTCAAAGTAAGAAAACAGAAACTGAAAAGCAAATTGTCTTGTATCCCTTCACTGATGTGGAAAATGGTCAATGCTGAATTAATTGCGGATCACTGAGTCCATCCTCGCTCGACTGGTCTTTCCGTGTCGAGTAGGACTTGAGCAAGATGAATGCTTCCAGGTGGAAGCTGACCACAGAACAGCAGATTGTTTTGGTGCACTGCCTTCAAAGACCTCCACCTGTGCCCACCACCTTCGACTGTATCCAACCAACACAGATCTCTCTCAGCCTCTGGATGTATAATAATCTAGAATTTTTTTTGTCATAGTTAATTTACCATGAAAACATGGAGGCTTTACTGTCCAAACATTTTTGTTTAATGTTTAACTTTGCTTTTAATTCAGCGACAGCTACATTCATCAATTGATCAAAGAGTTTTCTCATTTTACTGAATGACTAAATGAAGGGTAGCTATGATTAAAATGTGTTTTCTCATGGAAAACAAAAACACCTTTCCCTCTTCTCAGAGAGAGCTATACTAGCTATGCTTAGACTACCCACTAGTTAGAAAATGGCTAGATTGCTATTTTGCTCATTGGTTGAATTTCAGTCCAAAATGGAAGAAAAACAGCATCACCCAAATGCCATTTTTTTAGACATTGAATTTATGAGGTTTAAGTTTTATTATCTGAAATGATGTATTTTAATGTTTTAACTTAAAAAGTTCTGCCTCAAGAGGAGTTCAAGGTTTTTTTTTTTTTGCCAGGATCTGGGAAGAGAGAGGTGGGCGCATATCCAGCGCAATCACAGAGAGAGAGGCGGTGGTGTTTTGGTCGACCCAAATGCGGGAGCCGGAGAGGAAGTCTGTGAGTTGAGCAGAGGGTCCAACTTATTTGCTAAGGAGCAAGTGAAAAGGTAAAATAAAAATTCTATGAAATGTAACCAATGTAAATCAGAAATTGCTTTTCAACCACTCTTCAATGGAATTGTTTGAAAACAGAAATTCATAGCACTGGCCTGGACAAAAACAATGGTGCTCCTAGAAAACACTGTAAATAATGTGACCAAATCTACATGTAAATTCAGGGTGTGACCACTAATTAGCATCACAGGTGTCTGCAATCTTGTAATCACGTTTAAAATGACTGCAACTGGCTCATTACCTAACATCGTGTAGACCTAGAACTAAGTCTGTCTAAGCATCATCTTTTATCAGATTTTGAAATTTGTCAACTAGTTCATGAAATCTTTCCAGAAAATCTAACTGTTTCACCGATTTCTGATAAGTAGGTGACCCAAAGACGACTCCCTTTCCCATCCTATCTTTCACAAAGAGCTGTTCGTATTTTTATTTAATATTCGCCTCATGTGATCTCTCTTGTTTTGAGTGACGCTTTAGAGATCAGAGGCCAGATAAAGCCTCTGTTTTGCACATCACCCCACCTGTGTTTATGGTTGAAGTGATGGACATTAATGATGTGTTATTAACCCCCAGTCACCCTCCACTCTCTTCCCATCAGCTTGTGATTCATCCACTAATAGGCCCTTACTGAGAATCCTGGTCCTGTGCTCAACTTCTCCATTAGCCCCGCCCCTCTGTTGGTGTTTTTCTGACACCTCATGTCTCAGTTTATGTCGCACATTCATCCGTGTGCTTTATGGTGGGGTTTTTTCCACCCATCATCCTCGAGTTGTTGCTCGTGTAGCTTTTTCTGTTCTTTCTCAACAAATTAGCAGTTGATCTCAGATTGTAAAATTTCAGACTCACTTTTTTTCCTTCAGAATGCTAAATCACTTCATACAGCACACAGTAAAGAACATAATTATTTGAACAACCTGCAGTTTTGCACGTCTCACTTGGAGGGGTTTGAAATTCACATTGTGAGAGACGTCATTTAAAAAAATTCAGGGAACACAAAGTATGCTTTTTTCATAATTCATTTATATTGCACTGCTTCTATTGGTGTACCTGGCAATCGGCAAGAATTCTGCCTCTCTAAGACCCAAAACTTTAAATAGTCCACCTCTACTTGACCTATTCCTCTAAATCAATAGCACCTGTCAGAGCTTGTTAAAGACACCTGTCCACCCCTCAGTCAGTCAGACTCTAACTACTACCAACTGCTACCATGGACAAGACCAAAGAATTGTCAAAAACACCAGAGACAAAATTGTGGACCTCCACAAGGCTGGAAAGGGCAATTTGGCAATCGCCCAGCCGTTTTGTGAAAATAGATCAACTGTTGGATCAAAATAGAACTTTTCTGTCTAAATTAGACTCGCCGTGTTTGGAATAAAAAGAAGGATGAGTTGCATCCCAAGAACAACATCCCTATTGTGAAGCACGGGGGTGGAAACATCATGTTTGGGGGGCTTTTCTCCCAAGGGGACAGGACGACTGCACTGTGAGGAGAGGATGAATGGGGCCATCTGTTGTGAGATTTTGAGCAACAACCTACTTTCCTCCGTCAGATAATGCAGATGGGTGGTGGCTGGATCCTCCACCATGACACTGACCCGAAGCGCACAGCCATAATAACCAAGGAGTGGCTCCTTAAGAAGCATATCAAAGTTCTGGGGTGGCCTAGCAAGTCTCCAGACCTAAATCCAATAGAAAATCATTGGAGGGAGCAGAAACTCTGTGTTTCTCCGTGATGTATGATGAAATGTACAGCATAAAAATGAACAATATAGCCATATCTGCATGCACTCGGAATAGTTATTATTGTACATATCTTCAATAAATATTAATTTAAAATAAATAAATGATTAAATAAATAAAATCCAGTAAAAGGAGGGGAGAAAACTGCAAAAACATGTTGTTCTTTTGGTTTAGTTGAAACTTTTTCTCCCAAAAGAGAATAAATGAACAAAAACCAGCAACAACTGTGAACGTAGCCTCTGGAGGTTAGCATGTGTTCGACTAGTAACTCTCCTGTTGCCTAAAATAAATATTAGGTTTTTCTTCTTGGTAATTCAATTTGGAAATGTGGATGTAAGCTCTATGTTACGCTTCCTGAAAATTGACTCAGGCACTGTTTACAGTTGAGTTTATATACATTTAATAATAAATGAAACTGTTTGTTCCATTCTTTATGTCCTCATGATGTAATCAGTCTCCTTCTATTACCAGGAATGAGTTACTGGGTGAAATGGTACAGTGCCTTATCAGTTAAATTTTAAGTAAGTACATTTTATTTATATAGCACTCATCACAGACATAGAATCACAAAGTGCTTCAAATTGATCAAAACAAAATAAAATATAAAGTTAGTGTCACGCTGAGCAGGAGGAGGTAGGACCCAGAACGCAGGAGCCCAGAATGACTCGAGGCAAGAGCAGTTGAAAAAAGGTAAAATCCTTTTATTAAGGTGGCAACAAACTGAAAATCAGGAAGCCAAAAAAAAAAAAACCAAACGCTCAATAATGAGCACAAAGACTAGAACCTGACGAGGGAACAAAACAACACTGACTCACAACAATGGACTGACAAACACTGAGGGACAAGACAGAGCTTTTAAACACAGAGGGAGGTGATCAGAGGAACAGGTGACAGGTGTGAGTGAAATCTGGAGGGAAGGCAGGTGCATTCAATAAACTAAATGGGGAAAGAACTAAGCAGGAGAACCTGGAGGAGAACAGGAGGAGGCTGGGGACAGAGGGACACAGAACATGACAGTCAAAAAATAATAATGATTTAAAAACTGAAATAGACTAACATCAGAAAAAATCAAGTCATTCAATTTCATAAACAGATGGTTACAACCCCGACATGAGTTGTTAAAATGTGGAGGAGGGGGTAACATAAGAACTTAGAACAGTGGAATTAAAATGTCTTCAATTGTCATCAAGAGTCATCCCATCTCGGCCCACCTTGAGCTCTTTTAATTCTGTTTCTTATTCTGAGCTGTACAAGTTAGTCTCGGGGAAGAAGCCGTCTGGCTTTCCATTTGACATTCTGCCACCTCGTCTCTGGAAGGAGGCCTTTTTGTGTCTTGGCCCATCACCAGTTTTTATCATCAATGGGAGCCTGACCTCAGGAATGGTACCGGCGGCATTGAGAGCTGCAGTTATTCGGCCAATCCTGAAGAAATCTGGAGCTGATGTCTCTGTGCTTGACAATTACAGGCCGTTTTCTAACCTCCCTTTTACCTCGAAACTGCTGGAGAAAGTTATTTATCATCAGCTTGTGTCTCACATAACTGACTTTGATCTGTTTGAGGTTTTCCAGTCAGGGTTCAGGTCTGGTCATAGCACTGAGTCAGCCTTGCTGAGGGTCTTTAATGACCTCTACATTTCATTGGATCAGGGTTTGTCTGTTGTGCTTCTTCTGTTAGGTCTAACTGCAGTTTTGATACAATCAACCACACTATTCTCCTTGATTGTTTGGAGCTGTGGTTCGGGATCAAGGGGTCTGTATTGGATGGTTCAGGTTGCATCTCCATAGAAGGAGATGCTGTGTTAAATTGGGGGACGCACTCTCCTCCTGGGAGGATCTTCGTTGGGGGGTCCCACAGGGCTCGATTCTCGACCCACTTCTTTCTGCCATTTATTTGCTGCCCCTTGGCTCAATCATCCGCAAACATGGCCTTGCGTTTCACTTATATGCAGATTATTCCCAGATTTATACCATGTTTTGTCAGGGTGATGTCCCTTGTGTCCTGACTCAATTAGGTTAAGTCTTGGCTAGCAGCCAACAATCTGCATGTTAATGAGGGTAAGACAGTGATAATTATTTTAAACCAGAACAACAGGTGGGCTGCGGGGGATTCCGAAGTTGATCTGGACTCTATCTCACTTTTTGGAAGCAAGTTGTCACTGGCTTGGCGGTGGGAATAGACTGGTCTTAATTTGGATGCCCGTCAACTCCGTAATCCGATCTTGTTTTTTCAACATGCGACGCCTGATCAAAATAAAGCCTATCTTGTCGAGAGTGCACCTGGAGCAGGTGGTCCATGCATTTGTAATCTCCAGGTTAGATTATTGTAACTCCCTTTATGCTGGGCTTGGCCATTGATCAAATCGTTTTCTTCAGATGGGGCAGAATAGTGCCACCAGGTTTCTCACTGGAGCCAGAAAAGGGGACCACATCAGTCCAGTGCTGGCCTCCCTACACTGGTTTCCAGTCTTTTATCGGGCGTGTTTTAAACTTCTGGGGTTTGTTTTTAATTTCTTTCAAGGAGGCACCCCTCTTTACTTAGTGGCGCTCCTGAAACAATATGTCCCATCACGCTCTTTGCGCTCCTCTGATCAGGGCCTGCTAGTTGTTCCTCGCACTAGGTGTCGGACTTGTGGAGACCGGGCTTTTTCATTTCTAGCGCAGTCACTCTGGAACCAGCTCCCACAGTCAATTAGGCAGTCTACTTCTTTGCTGGTCTTTAAGAGTCGCCTGAGAACCGATATTTTTTTTTAGTATTTCCTCAACATGCTTGAAATTGGCTTATTTTTTCCTTTTAATTCTGTTGTTTCATGTTCAGTGTTTTAATTTATTTTATCATGATTGTATTTCGTTCTTCAGTGCCTTGGCCTCTGGTAATGGGTGAGGAAGGCGCTATATAAATAAAGCCTTGATTGATTGATTGATTGATAAAAGGATTAAAACAAGAGTACAAACAGATGGTGAGCATTAATAAAATTAAAACAAAAAATTCCCAAAAAGGTTCATGGTTAAAAGACAACTTATCAACTTTTAAAATACCTGGTTGAAACTTTGTTAAAACTTTTACCAAAGCTTTAACAGTTCAATAATATAGGGAGGAGCTTGACCATGTAGAGCACTGAAAGTTAGTCAGGATTCTAATGAACTCAAACCTTTACTCATTCACTGCCAATGACGACTAAAGTCGTCATTTGCATTTTTTTACTGTGTGGGCATCGGAACGAGCCCCCGCACCATGAGAACAAACATCTCGGCTCTGAAGCCGATCTTCATCCGCATACGTCACACGTCATGTGATCAGGAAGCAGAAAATCCATGTGTTAGGAGATCGTTTTGGCCCGCTGCTGTAAAAAAAAGTGAGGCGCGAACCAGAAAAGCTTCTGCCGATCCCAATTCAACAACGAATTATGAAAGAACGGATAATACTCGGAACGTACAGATTCTTCCTGGTGTAAGAGGTGAGTCTCTGCTTTGTTTTTGTTGTTTTGGCGTTGACATCATCCTAGCGCGCAACGTTCTGTGACTCTTAAAAAAACAGTAAAAATGGGGAGAAACGCTGGCAGCAAAGGGATTTACTGATCAGGAAATGGCTGGCAGCGAATGAGTTAATGAGTAACCAGTGCCGAGACATTAGTATAGGAGTGATGTGTGCTCTTCTGTTTGCTCCAATTAGGAGCCTCGCTGCAGAGTTCTGGACCAACGGTCAAAGTCTTTTTTGTTAAAAGGTGGTAGATGTGATGTTTCACAAGGTGCTGCTAGAGTTATGTGAAATCTTACTTCTGATTTTACTATATAAACAAAATAATAATCAACTTCTCCTTCATGTTTGCTCGGAGATGTACGGAGCATCCTGTCCGCTCATTGGTCAGTGAATGAAACCTCCGTTGATTGGTCCTCGTGCGAGCGACAGCGATGAAAAGTCGAAAATGTTTCAACTTTCTGGGATCGCGTTGCTGGGTTGCCTGTGCACGACACGTGCACGAGTGCACAATTTCACACGCTCGTTTTTCGCATTTCGCTTGGTAGGAGGAAGACCCGCGATTATTGCTTTGTCGCGCATGTCTCATGTCAAATGAATAGAGGAGAGGCGATGTCGCCTCCCGTGTGTTGAGCCCATTATGTCGTAGCCAAGGAAATCAGCCAGTTGGTCAAGCTCTGTATTGCTGATTTTCTAAATCTGAGACAGAGTTGCAGCTTGCTTGCGCAGTTTTGTTGAGGTGATGCTTTCTGGTCTTTTGGCTCCACATGTGCTGGCAAACTGTCGAAGGCAATCAGAGCCATGATAACAAGTCATTGCAGATGGTCTAGCAAAGAAGTACATGTTGTCCTTAGGAATCCCACATTCCTGATGTTTGTCAACAAGCAAACCCAAGGACGGCTGCATTTCTGGGGTCAGGAGGACTGGTACCTTTCTTCCTATTTTCCCTCTTATGTCTACTCTTTAAAAATGTTCAGAGATTTTTTTTTCAAGGTCAAATAGAGCTTCTTCTAAATCATCTTGATTAGTGGGATTTGAGGACAAATATGCTGCAAGGGGCATTTTTGACACTTCTCCAGCTCTGCGTCTGTTGAACAAATCAACAATCTTCCAAGCGCTCGCATTTTCTGCCAAATGTACTCATGTCATGAAGCATCATGTCCAAGTCTGTTATAAAGATGTTGTCCAAATTCCATAATGTACTCATCAGACTTCCCGACAGTGTAAATTAGGGATGAGCGAGTACACCACTATCTGTATCTGTATCTGTATCTGTTCAACCATCTAAATTATCTGTATCTGTATCTGTACTCGGAGTGGGCGTGACCTAAACGGAAGTGGGTGTGGTTTACATCAATATGTTATTTTAAGTCTGATCAGAAGTTGCCATGTGTATTGTTTATTTGAAAACCATTTACAGAGCAGCCTCAGAGTTGAGATTAAATGTTTTTGATCACAATAGTAAAGAAACTATTACAGAACAAGTTTTTCAATAAAATCAGAACATTAATATTTAAGTGCATGAATTAAGAGAGAGAGAGAAGAAAAGATCTTTTCTATAGCGCCTCTCAAGATAAAAATCACAGGGCGCTTCACAAAAACAAAACATGTAAAATAGAAAAAATAATTTAGAAAATGTTTAAAATATATTTAAAATGAGCAAAAAATAGACAATTGTGATTAAAAATGTAAAGAAAGAGAGAGAGAGTGAAAAGGAAAGATGGAGTGGATCCTCCTCAGGAAGAGGAGAGAGAGAGAGGGGAAAAAGAACCCCGACTGGAGCAGAAGCAGTGACTGACGCAGCACGAGCCGTTTTCAGCTCTGTCTTGTCAAATGCACCACGTACGTTACGAAAAAAGTAACTTTAAATAACTTTCAAGTAACTTTAAAAAGAAGCAAACTGAAGAAAACATAGGGAGTACTGAAGAAACGTGAACAGTGAAGCAAGCACAGAGAGATCCGTTACTGTCTGTGTGTGTGTGTGCGTGGATGAATCGAACACGGACTGAGCAGAGCTCCCGGCTGCAGTTTTGTGTGTAGGGAGGGGCGGGCGCTCTATGTGACTGGCCAATCACCGAGCGTGAAGACAGTCAGTTACCCAATGAGGATTTTCCTTCAGCACGATTACAGATATTTACCAGTTTTACTCGTTCCATGCTCGTACTCGTCAAAAATGCTTTATCCGTACCGGATACTCGGCTCATCCCTAGTGTAAATGTCATCTTGAACCATGTTGTTCAACATTTTCCAGAACTCTGCTTTCACTCCTGCAGGAGCAGGTGCTGCAAAACCAAAGAGACTGAACGCATGTTTTGCCTGTTTTTTGTGTCAACTTTTGGCTTAAACTTGCAGATGTTAATGTGTCTCCAGAGAATATTTTTGGTGAACAGCCCTTGACAATAAATGCAGTGTAGATACTTTTGTGGTTCAGATGTCTTATTCGGTTGCTTATGTGGAACGAGTGTTCCAGTGCTACTATTAAGTACCTCAACATTGTGTGCAAAGTTGCCCCTGCTTCTTAAATGTTCCAGGTGTAACCGTCTCTCCTTGGAGCCTTTAGGAAAAGCTATGGCTTATCTGGTTTGTTGTCATGAACACATTCCAAATCCCTGCTTACATCATAAACAGTATTGTTTTTTGTTGTAAATTAGTGACCCATCCTCATTTTTTTCAACAGCAGGTAAGAAGGTGGAAACCTCAAATCCATCATGTGAAACTGGAGTTGAAACAGATCTTGTGCAATAGGTTTAGATGTAGCAAAACTTCCCTCTTCATTTGAACTTCCATGTTCTTCAGAATATTGATCCTCACCAAAGAATTTAGTGTGACAGACAGAATGACTGACATGTGGCCTTTTGTGTATTTTGAAAGATTTTTCCTGTTATCTTGTAGGTGAGCGTCCTCTGTGGAAATCCTGGACAGCAGATATATGGCAACGGTCCTTGCTCAGTCGAAGGTGGACTTGTTACATTAAAATCTGCCAATTTCTGAAAACGACTGAGCAAAATATGTTTCTGATCATCAGTCTCCATAATGTCACTTGTGTCAGTGCCATCAGAATAATCCTCACCACTGTGAGGAACATATTCTTCTCTGCTGTCAGTTGAGTCAAACGAGTCATCAGACTCAAAATGATCAAGTCTGTTCATCTAGAAGAAAAATTCTAATTAAAGTGTTTTAAAACATGATCAGTCAATGATTTGTTTGTTTTTTAAGTAGTAAAAAATCTAGGAATTTCAGATATACCTGAATGCTTTTGGTCGTCCTTAACTTAGAAAAGAGTAATGGCTCCTCATCTGAAGAGTAATGATCATGTGCAAAACTTGAAAGATGTTTCTAAGGCACAAAAAAAAGATATTTGAAAAATGTAAGAAAAAATATTTGTGTGTGGGGGGGGGGGGTTTAAAAAATCTATTATGAGAAGGTCCCTTCAAAGTTATAGAAAATGTCTCATAGAATATTATAAAAAGACACTCCAACAATAAGCATATAAGCATTGAACACTGTGCAACTAAGAATGCTAAAGTTTAGAAGGCCATAAAAGAAAATATTAATTAAAGCTACAAAGATCATAACAACATAAGCATTTGCCTTAAAGGTGTGGAACACTCGTATAATCAATACGTCTGCAGTGGTCTCTAGCAGGAACAAATGCCTTTTACGTTCTACTTTGGTGGCAAAAAACACCAGTGAACCGTTTCCAGGAACTAGAAGATTGCCACATCACATCTAACCTTCAGACGCCAGGACTCAGGCCTAGTCCACACGTGGCCTGGTTTTTTTTTAAAAACGAATATCCACCCCTCCAAAAACTTGCATCCACACCACCTTGTTTTAAAAAGAAACTCTGTCCACACGTACCCGGATAAATACGTTGTTAAGGACATGCCAGACCTGTAGGCGGCAGTACTTCCCCCGTTCTTAACCTCGTCCTTCGTCTGTGGTCTTCCGCATGGAGCAGTAATTCCGCTTGCAAAAGCAAACAAGCAAAAAGCGCTTGGACAATTGATAAAGCGAGCGCAGCTCTGAGGGCATCCACTCTGTCAGCTAGTGTAAACACAGGTCGCACACGTGATGTCAGCATTTTATTTGTCGCGGAAAGTGACGTTGCGGACCTTAAAACTCCGGTTTTGTCTGTCCACACGCAGACACCCAAAACGGAGAAAACGCAGATCTTCACTTCGGCCGGAGTTTTTAAAAAGATCTGTTTTCGTGTGAAAAAACTCCGTTTTTGTGTGGATGACAGGCCAAAACGTAGGAAAATATCTACGTTTTGGCAGATCCCCGGCTACGTGTGGACAGGGACTTAGACTCTTACTTTCTGATACTTGGACATCTCTCCTCTAGGGTTATAACGGTACGCTAAACTTTTATTTGGTTCAGTGTTTTGAAGGGCTCGGTTTGATTAATTTTCGGTACATTATTATATTTATTTATTTAATATCTGAAGTGGCTCCTATAGTGAGCAGAACCAGGTGTCATCATAGTCTGCTAACCTAGCATGATGTCTTTACAGGGAGTGCAGAATTATTAGACAAATGAATATTTTGTCCACATCCTCCTCTTCATGCATGTTGTCTTACTCCAAGCTGTATAGGCTCGAAAGCCTACTACCAATTAAGCATATTAGGTGATGTGCGTCTCTGTAATGAGAAGGGGTGTGGTCTAACGACATCAACACCCTATATCAGGTGTGCATAATTATTAGGCAACTTCCTTTCCTTTGGCAAAATGGGTCAAAAGAAGGTCTTGACAGGCTCAGAAAAGTCAAAAATAGTGAGATATCTTGCAGAGGGATGCAGCAGTCTTAAAACTGCAAAGCTTCTGAAGCGTGATCATCGAACAATCAAGCGTTTCATTCAAAATAGTCAACAGGGTCGCAATAAGCGTGTGGACAAACCAAGGCACAAAATAACTGCCCGTGAACTGAGAAAAGTCAAGCGTGCAGCTGCCAAGATGCCACTTGCCACCAGTTTGGCCATATTTCAGAGCTGCAACATCACTGGAGTGCCCAAAAACACAAGGTGTGCAATACTCAGAGACATGGCCAAGGTAAGAAAGGCTGAAAGACGACCACCACTGAACAAGACACACAAGCTGAAACGTCAGGACTGGGCCAAGAAATATCTCAAGACTGATTTTTCTAAGGTTTTATGGACTGATGAAATGAGAGTGAGTCTTGATGGGCCAGATGGACGGGCCCGTGGCTGGATTGGTAAAGGGCAGAGAGCTCCAGTCCGACTCAGACGCCAGCAAGGTGGAGGTTGCGTACTGGTTTGGGCTGGTATCATCAAAGATGAGCAGTGTTGGGCAAGTTGCTTCAAAACTGTAATGCATTATGTATTACTTGTTACCCTCATTTTAAAGTAATTCATTACATTACAATATTACTGATTTTAAAATGTATGGCATTACACTACTTTTGCATTACTTTAAGTTACTTTTACCAATACAACTTCAATATGAATCTGGTAATGTGACGCGTGCAGGAGCAGCAGGAGTAGTTGAGCCGTTACCGCGGCGTCCTCTCTGCCCGCAAAGCTGAGTCCATAAATGACGTAATATATGCAGATACTGGATCTTTCTTCGGGTTTCCCGCAATTTGAATTTTTAAGGAACACATGTTGATTCTGGGTTTAAAAATGCATTGTAATTACCGCGTTACTGACAATTGTACCAAGTAAATATTACCATTTTCTTTCCCTGTAATGCCTTACATTACCACATTACAGCAAAAAGTAATGCATTACAGTAATTAATTACTTTTGTACCGCATTACTCCCAACACTGAAGATGAGCTTGTGGCGCCTTTTCTGGTTGAGGATGAGTCAAGCTCAACTCCCAGTCCTACTGGCAGTTTCTGGAAGACACCTTCTTCAAGCAGTGGGACAGGAAGAAGTCTGCAGTCTCCACACTTTGAAGTCACTTTTATAATAATGTACAGAAAGTGCAATGACGTTCGTGACCCAGATCTAATAGATTTTTTATGTATTAAATTATCTTTTTTTTCTTTATTAACACGAGTGTCTGATGTATGAACAGTTATACAATAGTGTGTGTTTAGGGGTAAATTAATATTACGTTTGAAAAATAATTCCCCACAGCTCATCAGTACATTTATGCTAAATAATTACTAGAAAATAACAGAAATCCCTGCTGAAATAAAATTCTAAAATCTGGTTATTTATTCCTTCAGACTGTTTTTTTCCTCCCAAATGCTTTGACACACCTGCGCTCTTCACACACACACACACACAAACATGCACACGCACACACACACACACACACATACACACACACACACAAACACACACACACACACGCACACACACACACACACACACACACACACACACACACACACACACGCACACACACACACACACACCCACACACACACACACACACCCACACACACACACACACACACATGTATAGTGACAGGTGAAATGAGACAGCACATGATCCCCTGAGGATTTTAGGAACATTTTTGCCAATTTGCAAATTCTAACTGCATCAGTCCTTTTTGTTTATTCGGTATTCAGTAGAAGTGACAACGCTGTCATTTAGAGGTGCATAAATCCAAAGATGAAGTGTGTAGAATTGTTTTAGAAGCCCTGCGGTGTCACTTTCCCCACATTGTTGTGGTTTTTTCTTTGAAATGAGAAATAAAGTCATTGTTGTTTTGAGGCCTATAAGAAAAAGGCAACAAAGAAGTTGTTGAAAAGCAGAATGAAGCCGAAGTTGCACCATCAACACAATAAATGTCTTCTATTTATCGCTTGTCAGGATTGTTTGCATCAAGTCAGACTTAATCTTGTTCTTGTCTCATTAGAGCTCGGTCTTCTCCGAATGTCAGCCGTTAGTGCGCTAATGTTTTGTTTCTAGGAGGAGGGGTCTGTTTACTCACCTGGGAAACATCAGAAATACGTTATTTTGAGACGTGCAAGGCCTTCAAACATTCTTCCTCACATATTTGACGTCTCCTTATTGGTAGAATTCTAACCATCTACTTTAACACTTAAGTGTTAAAGTAGATGGAATATAATAGAAATGTCCTTTTTGTCCCTCAGTGGGGAATTTAAAAGCAGCAAAATGGATTCTCAAAAAGTAAAAATAAACATTAATGTTAAAAATATAAAACCAAAATAACTCATTTTGAAAACTACCATGTAGTTAACTATATTAAATATTACAGGGAGCGAGGACATGGCTATTGAGGAGAAAGAATAAAATCAGATAAACAAATCAGTGTTATGATGGTTGAACAAGGATAGCATGAACAAAAGAAAATCTATCTTGCCATACTGACAGCAGCAAAAAAAAAATGTAATGTTTTGTCAAAAAATGAAGGAATAACTGGAATCACCTCTGAGATTCGCAATCCTGGAAAAACCTCATCCAATTATTCTTGATATCCTGTTCTAATTGATTGGATCCTGATCCATCCATCAAACTGCCCTCTGGCCAGTGGCAGCTGGTGATTTATTTAGTTTTTTGGTTGGGGGGCATTTTTACGTCAGTTTTCAGATGTGATAACCACATCTCACCACTAGGGGATGCTAAATTGCCATTCTTACTGTATGTATCACAACTTGAACCCGACTGACCCACGAGCCTGACTAAGTCGTTCCAAAACACGCTAAGCCTCATGGGGTCCTCACTGACGTATTTATTTTATTTTATTCTTTCAACCCCAGGGTCTTATTGTGGTCCATAACCAAAGTGCATTTCTGTTGTTACAATTTTCAAAAATATTTATTTTCATACAGAAAACCAGAGAAAATGAAGTGATCAAATATGGACGTTGGCCTAATTCTAGTAAAAGAAATCACAAAATAAAATAACATCAACAAGTTAAATAAACATTATTTTTGAACAGCATAGATAATTATAAGACACTTTTGAATCATCTAGCAAATTTTAGAACATGGCATCACTGTTCAAAAATGCAGAATATATCACAATTATTAAACAAAAATTGATAACTGTGGAATATTTTGAAAAGTTACAGAACAATAGAATAATTGAATTGAATATTGAATTGAATTGAATATTTTAGAATATTTTATATTTGAGGAGCTGTCTCCCTGTCGTCTTCCTCCTGTTCATCAACACTGATGGCGAGATTGATTGGTGCAATAACTGTCCACCTCCATTTTCCATTGAAATCTTAGTTTAGAACTGCAAAATATATTCAATATCATTATTATTACTGTTACCATGAATATATAGATTATGTCTAAAAAACAACAGAATTTACCTAGAATGTTCATAATTTCTTTTCCTTGTTCAAATATGGCAGATTTGATTTTCATGCTAAGATTTCACCAGCTTTGATGGATGTAACATTTACAACACATATATCCTTGTCTGTTCTCTTATTCGCTCTTCCTTCTTCCATCTCAGGAACATCGCTAAGCTGAGTCCCATTCTGTCCCGCTCTGAACTTGAGACAGTTCTCCACACCTTCATCTCCTCACACTTAGACTACTGTAACTCTCTTTTCACGTGTCTGAGCAGAACCTCCCTGAACCGTCTACAGGTGGTTCAGAATGCCTGTGCTCGGCTTCTGACCAAGTCCTCCAAACACACCCACATCACCCAGCAGGCTCCTGCATCAGACCTTTGGTGAGAATGTTATGTCTTAAAGTTTTGAATTTATTCAGTCAAAAAAACATAATAATAATATAATCAATAAAACATTACATTACATTTAATGTGACTGGAAAGGTTCAGGCCGAAGCAAAATGCTTATATTTATGTCTGCCCTTTTTAACCAATTTAACTGAATTTTCTACCCCTTTAACACATAAATCTGTACAATTTAAGCAAAAAATAGAAAAGAAGAAGAGAAATATCCACAATTTAGTCAAATAAGTTCACAATACTCTTACATTTACAACACAACTTATAAACTCTTGTAACCGTCAAAAAATATCTTCAAAACCATTTTTTAAACAACAAAATTTAAAAAAAAAGAATGGTTTTGATAATTTTTGACAGAAGAGTCTTGTATGTAAACAAGAACTGAGCAGAACTTTCCAAGTGGTGCTCGCTGCAGAACCACAAAGGCGGAGCTGCACCAGAAGGTGGAGCTGCACCAGAGTCAGCCCCGCCCATTCCAGAGTCAGCCCCGCCCATTCCATCAGAGTCAGTCCAATTCCTTCCAGTTGTCAGACTTGATAGCATTCTGGAACCAAAGAGGGTGTTATAGCTAATATCATCTAAAATGCAAGATTGAGGACAGAGTTGAGAAGTTAATTGAACAGTTTTTGTAAAGGTTTCATATAATTAAAAATCTAACTTTTTATCATGCTATATTGTCATTTCCTCATAAGAAACACGCCAAAGCCATTTTTGGCCTCATTCATGCATTTACCTCCCTTGTCAGCTTCAATTTGGTCCTCTCCTCCGAAGCGGGTCTGGTCTTGGTTCTCAAATCTGGATATTCTGTGAATTTTCTGACAAATTATTTCTGAAATGACTTCTACTGAGACACCGGCGGAAAAACCATACATCCCATCTACAAAGACACACTGGATGGCGCAATTACATGTCACTTGCTTTTTATCAGATGTAGTGGTGAAGTGGTTATGGAGGCAGGTTGACGTGCTGTTTTGCGCAGGTTTGCCTCCCAGTAGCGGTGGTATATATGTAGTTTATTACCCTTTTTCTTCTTTTCTAGCTACACTTGCCAGTACTATGTTTACAACAATTTATTGGTATACCGTTTACAATATAATGACTAATGTGTCTGGTTTTTTTATTTATTTGTTTATTTAGCCAGTGTGAGTCCATTTGTGAGCAGAGTTTCAACTAACATGCTGTTCAGGAACGACCAAATTCACAGAACTTTTAGAGACGTAAATATTTTGCTGAAAATAAACATTAAAACTAAAATATAAACAAATTAAATGTTTCAGCTGGATAAATAGATTGCTGCCGACCCCACCGAGAGTCGAACCAGCATCAGCAGAGGGGAAAGCAAAACTTAGGGCAGACGATCTTGCCACTCGAATACCAGAACCCACACAACAGTAAGCCTTAAATGCTGTATAGGAAGCTTTTAATAGAGCGGCTGTGGGCAGATATTTGCTAAAAGAAATCTTTTCATTTCGGGATATATTCAGGCTTTGTAATGTAGCAAGTTATATTTATCTTGTTTAATTGGAGCATAGAACATAGCATTAACAATTGTAAACTAGTAACAGCCGTAATTCATGTGGGTCAGGTTAGTTTGCGATAAAGTTAAAAAACAACAACAGAAGAAGTCAGTGGGCTAGGCTGAGGCCCTGTCCACACGTAGCCGGGGATCTGCCAAAACGTAGATATTTTCCTACGTTTTGGCCTGTCATCCACACGAAAACGGAGTTTTTTCACACGAAAACGGATCTTTTTAAAAACTCCGGCCAAAGTGAAGATCTGCGTTTTCTCCGTTTTGGGTGTCTGCGTGTGGACAGACAAAACTGGAGTTTTAAGGTCCGCAGCGTCACTCTCCGCGACAAAAAATGCTGACATCACGTGTGCGACCTGTGTTTACACTAGCCGGCATCATGGAAGCCCTCAGAGCTGCGCTCTGTCACTACCCGATCCATCAATTGTCCAAGCGCCTTTTGCTTGTTTGTTTTTGCAAGCGGAATTACTGCTCCTTCTGGAAGACCACAGACGAAGGACGAGGTTAAGAACGGGGGAAGTACTGCCGCCTACAGGTCTGGCATGTCCTTAACAACGTATTTATCCGGGTACGTGTGGACAGAGTTTGTTTTTAAAACGCGGTGGTGTGGATGCAAGTTTTTGGAGGGGCGGATATTCGTTTTCAAAAAACCCCGGCTACGTGTGGACTAGGCTTGAGTTAGTGTGAATGGGCGGGGCTGACTCTGGTGCAGCTCTACCTTTGTAGTTCTGCAGCGAGCACCCTCTCGAACTTTCTGTATTTACAGGCCAGACAGAAAGTGGGTTTATGTCTGCAAATGATCTTGTGGCCAATTAGATGGTGCAAAATTGGCCCTTTGGTACGTTACAATATTGTAGGGATAAAAAAAGAAGAATAAAATGGCTTTCTCGCATTTGTTTAAAAACCCCACCAAAAAGACAAACTACCAAAGTCCCAAAACATAAAATACCATTTGAAGTCACGGCCAGACATCTGGACACAGAAATCAGCTACCAGTGTTTAGCGCTCTCTCGTTTACTCTGGCAATGTGGGTTTCCGGTTCTGGCAGAAGCATATGAGGGATGTTGGGGTTATTAGGAGCGAACAATTAGTAAGCTTCAACTTACTTTTGGATTCTTCAATAAATTCTGTAAATATGGGAATATTTACTGATTTATTAATTAATTAAGATATTCTTAGATATACGGGGCACCATTCCCCTTTTTCCGGGGAAAAATTGAATCCAAAACTCTTATCAGTCTTTCTTGAAGTTCGTAGAATCCTTGGAGCAGAGACTTCTCTTCGACACAACAAAGCTACTGGAGACGAAAATCTGAATTTTATAACGTTTAATTAACAATTTGTCAAATGAATAAACAGTGGCATAAATGAATAATAACCATGTGATATAATAAAAGGATGTATATTCAAAATAATGTTCAAGGTGTTTTGTGTGTATGTAGGATGTATGAATGGGGTCCTTTGTTCTCACAAAGGAGTAGTGTGTGTGCGTGTGTATGGATTCAAAATGGAGTCTTGAATACAAGATGGCTGACTCCTTTGTCTGGCTAAAGTGTGGGTGGCAACTTGCACTTTAACTTCCAAAGCACTTAGAATCAGTAGTAACTTAACCTTAAATCACTCAAAACATTTCAAAAGATCATGAAACAACACAAAAGATTAATCACAAATTAATATCTTTTAGTTTCAGCCTGGCCATGACAGAAACCATTTTAAGATACCAAACAATGATCAATAAGCAGTTTATTCTTTCAAAATGACCCGACGGACGTGTTTGGGACGAAAGAGGAAAACACGAAGCTACTTTTTAAGCAATAGACGCGGTTTATTGCTTATTTGAGACTATAGAGGAAACGGGAGAAGAAAAGGAGAGAAAAAAATGAGTTTCCTGATCACCAAAGCAGCAAGGCGTCCCCCGCTGTTATGACTTGACGGTTCTCCGTTTTTCTCCGCAGTTTCCGGCGTCATCCGTCGGTTTGATGCTTTCTCCGTTGTTTGGCGTTCACGAGTGTTTCTCCACGGGCTGGACAGAGACAGCAAAGTTTCTTTCTGTGCTGAGTTATAACTTACAGCGTTTCTGAGAGCTGGATGGAGTTGTTGTTTCCCTCCGCGGGTTCTGTGTCCTCAAACATCAGCTGGAGGGGAGCAGAAACGAGCAGATCAGCGGTCCCGTGGGCTCAACTTGGCTCTTAGAGCTTCCGCGTGCTCAAAGAAGTCGGAGCGTTCGACAAGCGTGTCCTCACCGCCAGGTATCCTGGGCAAAAGAACGAGGTTTCTTTGTCTCATTCATGATTTATAGTCTTTGAAGTCGCGGGAAAGCTCCAAGCTCCCGCCTCCCGCAGATCGTGTTTCTGGTATTAGGCGGTGACGTCATCACAATGCTTCCGTGTGCAAAGCATCATGGGAAATGAAGTTTCTTGGCGCTGATGTGATTATTTGCTTTTCAGAGCAATTTAAGCACAGTCATTTTGGAGAAAATCACTGCATAGTAATTTCCTCATGAGGTCAGACCCTCAACAGGGAAGAGACCTGAAGGGGGTTGTGACTGTTCCGTGATTTTGTTTGATTTCAGAACCTAGCTTGTTCTGTAGATTTGCTATAGCAGCTGTAGTGTAGTGTTTTTATGGTGGAAAAGCCTGACAGAATTTAGATTTCTTTGTTAAAGCAGCTAGCACACTAAACTGTTGTATGGTCACATAGGTGTGTTGTGTTAGGCAGTATGGCAGAAGAGGTGTAAACAATGGGTGGAAAATGTAAAACTGAACCTTCACGAACAAGCATTGTGCATTCCTGTATTCTAGAAGCCCAGCTAGGGGGAAGGAAGGCTGAAGAAAAGAGGTTTGGACCTTTAACTTGTGAATGTTCAAAAAGTAGCTCATTAAACTGCAACAAAACATCTTCTTTTGCATCTTCATATCTCAGAAATCACAAAATAAATGTTAAAATGCAGAAACTGCCCCCCAACCATATTCCCCAGACCAGGTTGACAG
This sequence comes from Nothobranchius furzeri, assembly GCF_043380555.1. Taxonomy (NCBI): domain Eukaryota; kingdom Metazoa; phylum Chordata; class Actinopteri; order Cyprinodontiformes; family Nothobranchiidae; genus Nothobranchius; species Nothobranchius furzeri. Next base: position 73,892,155 of record NC_091748.1, read on the forward strand.
TCGAACCTGGGGAGCTTTAGCAAACACCACACAAGCAAGCCTGAAAGAAAATGCAACTATGGATTATTTTCCCCTTTAAAATGTGCCCGTAATTCTCCTTAATAATCAGTTTTTGTACAACCGATCTCTCAGCAAATCTTCAACTACAATGCAATAAATAGCTGCTGCAATTGAGCAAATCTTGGAAAAGTGGCCGTCCAGAAGTTGTTTCTCCCTTCCCACCTCTGCACAAAGGATTGGGTCCAATAAATTGCTTTCCAAAGAGATTAAATGTACAGTGTGCAACACAACCACATAAAACTGCTCACTCAGAATACTTGTGATTAATAACCCCGCAGCTTCCAGTCTCGTTCAAAGTGCTTGCCAGATCAAATATGCACCGCTCCCTTTTTTATTTATTCCTTCTTTCTGTACCTCGGGCTTTTTGTTTGGCGGTATGAGATCAGACTCATTAAACCACATTTCAGCTGGATGTCCATTAGCCTGCTTGATGCATACATCAGTATAAATTTAATGGCCAAATGCTGCATGTGGGGACGTTTGCTGTACTTTAGTCAGCTTCGTAGAAGATCAATCAGGGAGGCCTGAATTTTCAGGAGTACTACTGGAAATCTAATTTTGGATACAGATACTCCAGTCTGCATGTACTGTAAACATATATAGTGTTGATTTTTGCTCATTTTGGACTGACTTATCTGCATTAGTGATTTTGTAGCATCCAAAACATAAATCAGGAACAACCATGGTCCATGTGTACTACCATCCCACTGTTTTTAGAGGTTCCCGGGCTATACCTCTGATTTATTTGAATGTTATCAGGCTTCTGCTGAACTTGAGAACATGACTGGCTATTTGAACCACTGAATGGGATACATTGAAGAAGGGAAATCACATATTGGGGCAGTAGTATCTCAACAGGTAGAGCAGGTTGTCCAGTAATCGGACGGCTGCAGGTTCGATCCCGGCTCCGGACAGAGAATTCTGCTGTTGTGTCCTTGGGCAAGACACTTAACCCACCTTGCCTGCTGGTGGTGGTCGGAGGGACCGGTGGCGCCTGTGCTCAGCTGCCTCGCCTCTGTCAGTGCGCCCCAGGGCAGCTGTAGTTACATCGTAGCTCATCACCATCAGTGTGTGAATGTGTGTGTGAATGGATGAATGATACACTGTAGTGTAAATCGCTTCGGAGTCTTTACTCTTAAAGGTGCTATACAAGTGCGGGTCATTTATCATTCATTATCATATCCCCTCTGATTGGACGCCACTGGTTTGTTCTAAACTTGATCATACATCAAAGGAAAATATTCCCCTGTGAGCTTCTGGTCCATTTAGTAGTTTAACTCTGTTCTGTATGATTTCAGAGAGGGTGTGGTTTGAGGAAAAAGGCTTTTTTGTGCTTTGCTGCAAACATAAACCAAAACATGCATATTTCTGCCACCAAATGTCATAGAAATGAAATTAGATTTGTCCAGAACACTCAGGAGACTTCCAAACGCACTGCCCTTCATGTTTTAAACGTTTCGCTGCCTAAAATCACCTGGTTGTAATGATTGCATTGTGTTCAGCAGAAGCCCGTTAATCAGCCATCTCATTAAATCCGCCGTGGTCATGCTGGGAGCCAGGACTGGGAAACACTGTTCCATTATCCAACATAATCACATGTACTGTACAGCAACAGTTGGGACACAGAGCCTTCATTCTGTTGCTTTAGCCTGCCAACAACCCCCCCCACCCCTAAGGGAATGTTGTTGCTGGGGACTTTCCGCCTGCAGATGACCGGAGCCCTTTCATAGTGGCCATCCTGCCCTACATGTGATCGTCATCTGGTGTAACAGAATCCCAGTGACCAGTAATGCTCTCCACACAGTTCAGTCAACAGGAGGCTGCAGACTTGGAGACACCAACATTGTGCTGATTTTTAATGGTTTCGGCTTGAAAAGGGAGGAATCCTCTCACTTCTTTTGTTTGTTTTGATTCAGTTAGAATAAATTGTTTTACATCATCAGATTCATGTGAAGACAAAGCATTAAAAAAGGTTGTTACCCAAAAATACTTCAAACCAGCTCATAAAAACAATCAGTGTGTAAAGACTGGATTTAGCATTATGGGGATGTTTTTCTCCCGCTGGATCAAGAGTCTGAACACCTGCTCATTCTGCAGGCTGAACCTGGACGTGTCTGCCAGACGTGCAATAAGATACCCGCAGCTGAACGGAGACAACAGGAAAGCTGTAACCTTATTTTTCCCAAACGCTATGATGAAATTTACAGTCTGCTGTGCCAATTGTTCCAAAGCCTTCGGATGAGTCTTTACTGTTGACACGCGGGAGTTTAATCTTCAGCATTGGTGCTGCCCTGTGTTTCACCCCTCCGTGACTGAGTGAACTCTCATCACTCCCCCATCTAAGGAAAAGCTCCTATCAGATCTCTCATCAACAGCTGAAGTAAAATGTGTTGTGAATCAGAAAGTTAGAGACTCTTTGCTCCGACCCGTCTGTCCTGTAGGCACGAATTTCCATTTGGTTTTTATTCTTTTATTACTAAAGTGGTCTGAGCAGGGCTGTAAGAACTTTCTGTACTTTTCGTCAGCCCAAGTTTAAACTGAGATTAAGAAACGTGTTTTAAACTTTCAGAGAGGGCAAAACCTCTAAAAAAATAATAATGAAACTGTACTAAATTCCTTTGTAGAACATTTATGAACGTATTTTAGATGATGTGAGGCATTGCTTCGGGTCAGTCTATCATTATTCAAGTTGTTGGGTCTTGGAAGAAAACTGGAGTGTAACCATTAAAACAAAAACAATTACAAAATTCAAATAAAGCTCCAGCACCGGACCCAAATCCAGTAAAACAATATTCCCAAATCTTCTAAAATGATTGTGCCAAGCAAGTTGAAAGTGCCAACATTTGGGATCTGGTTGATTACAATATTCTAAAATTGGTTTATAAAGGTCATAAGAAAATGCTACCAAGAAATTTCCAAATGAAATTTGAAGAGGGGCAGAGTTGTTATAACCTAGAAGAGATACCGTAATTTCCGGACTACAGAGCGCACCTCAATATAATCCGCACCAACAACAAAAAAAAAGGTTTTCTACACACACACGCCGCCGCGGCGCAGCAGCCACATGCAGGTCTCCGGCGCACAGCGCATGTACGGCCATAACATAAGATAATTAGACAGAAAGACGCGACACGGAAGTTTTTCGTTGTTTTAATTCAACTAAATGAATTTTAAACATGGGTGAACGTGTCTGCAAGTTTAGAAAAGAAAACAGCACTGATAGCATTAATATTTCTGGATGGTTATAAAATAAAAACAGCACTGACACGTTATTACCGGTAATTTGCATGTTTAGAAGAAAAGAACAGCGCTGACACAGCATTAATAAGCCCTGGATGATTAGAAAATAAAAGCTGCACACAAAACATGCCTGGTTAGTAAATAAAACACACTTGTCTACCAGAAGAAGTCATTCTCTCTCATCTTCCTCTTGCGCACTAAAGCCATTAAAGTCCTCTTCTTCAGTGTCGGAGCTGAACAGCCTCAGAAGAGCTTTGTCACATACCTTTTCTGTGGCGATGTCAGTGTCGATGTCCGTGTTGCTGTCATCATCCCCGGGTGAAGCTGGCTTGAATGAGTTCTTCCCGCTGCCGTCTCCAGCGCCGAACCATGGATTCATTCATGCCAAGCTTACGTGCGGCAGCACCGTTTCCCTCCTTTACTGCCAGATCGATGGCCTTCAACTCAAATGCGGCATCATATGAACTCATACGTGTAGTTTCCCTGATGAGGGGGTATGGATTTGAAAATAATTCGTCGTGCCGGCTGCTTGCATGTGCTAAATTAAAATGAGCACTTTTCTTCGGCGTATAGTCCTGAAAATACGGTATTTATTAAACCAAGGTTTAGGACCAAGGTGTTGGAGAGATGTGTTTCTGTGGAGTCGGTTTATGGAACAAACTGGAATTTGAAATAAAAGAAGTAATATCAATTATAATGTTTATAAAGACTTTTAAAATAGTATGATAAGAAAGTATATAGATTAATATGAGATGTTGTTTTTTCCTTTTATTTCTCCTGATTTCTTGAAATGCAATTTGACAATGTTATATGATGCCACAATGAAACAACAAAATAAAGTTTTTACTTAAAGAGCAAGTCACCCTCTACCAGATTCTTACTCAACTCCCACTTCCTGTTTGGAAAATGCAACAAATGTTGCCTAGCAGACTGAGAGGGTGGAGCCACTAACAAATATACACACACAGACTCCCAACGACTTTGTGACATCATATGGTACCAGCTAACGTTCTAGGGTACATCTTAGCCAATAGCGATGGCAGATTTAAATTCAAATGCAGTGCAGAGTTTTTACCTGACAGCGGCACAGCACTGACAGTTTTAGGCAGAAAATTTAAATTTTAAATAAATGCATGTATAGTGGGGATGGTGTGCTGCCGACCTCTACTCAGGACATTGTGGATCGATGGGCAGAATACTTCGAAGACCTCCTCAATCCCACCAACACATCTTCCAGTGAAGAAGCAGAGTCTGGGGACTTTGGGTTGGCCTCTCAAATCTCTGTTGCTGAGGCCACTGAGGTGGTTAAAAAGCTCCTCTGTGGCAAGGCTCCAGGGGTGCATGAGATCCTCCCAGAGTTCCTTAAAGCTCTGGATGTTGTGGGGCTGTCTTGGCTGACGCGGCTCTGCAATATCGCATGGACATTGGGGGCAGTCCCACTGGACTGGCAGACCGGGGTGGTGGTCCCCTTATTTAAATAGGGGGACCGCAGGGTGTGTTCCAACTACAGGGGGATCACACTCCTGAGCCTTCCTGGTAAGGTCTCTTCAGGGGTTCTGGAGAGGAGGGTCCGTCGGATTGTTGAACCTCAGATTCAGGAGGAGCAATGTGGTTTTCGTCCTGGCCGTGGAACACTCGACCCGCTCTATACCCTTGGGGGTTCCTGGAGGGTGCGTGGGAATTTGCCCAACCAGTCTACATGTGTTTCGTGGATTTGGAGAAGGCGTTGACCGCGTCCCTCGGGAGGCCCTGTGGGGGGTACTCTGGGAGTATGGGGTACCAGGCCCTCTGATACGGGCTGTTAGGTCCCTGTATGACCGGTGTCAGAGCTTGGTCTGCATTGTCGGCAGTAAGTCAGGCTCGTTCCCAGAGAGAGTTGGACTCTGCCAAGGCTGCCCTTTGTCACCGATTCTGTTCATAACCTTCATGGACAAGATTTCTATGTGCAGCCAAGGTGTGGAGGGCATCCATTTTGGTGGCCTGAGGATCAGGTCTCTGCTTTTTGCAGATGATGTGGTCCTGTTGGCTTCATCAGAACATGATCTTCAACTTTCGCTGGAGCGGTTCACAGTCGAGTGTGAAGCAGCTGGGATGAGAGTCAGCTCCTCTAAATCTGAGACCATGGTCTTGATTCGGAAAAGGGTAGAATGCCTTCTCCGGGTCAGGGATGAGGTCCTGCCCCAAGTGGTGGAGTTTAAGTATCTCGGGGTCTTGTTCACCAGTGAGGGAAAACTGGAGCGTGAGATCGATAGGCGGATTGGTGCTCCATCTGCAGTGATGCGGGCGTTGTACTGGTCTGTCGTGGTGAAGAGAGAGCTTAGTCAGAAGGCAAAGCTCTCGATTTACCGGTCGATCTACGTTCCTAACCTTACCTATGGTCATGAGCTTTGGGTAGCGACCAAAAGAACGAGATCGCGGAAGCGGCCAAAATGAGTTTTCTCCGAAGAGTGGCTGGGCTTTCCCTTAAAGATAGGGTGAGAAGCTCGGTCATTCAGAAGAGGCTCGGAGTAGACCCACTGCTCCTCCACATTGAGAGGAACCAGTTGAGGTGGCTCGGGCATCTGGTCAGGATGCCTCCTGGACGCCTCCCTGGTGACGTTTTCTGGGCACGTCCAACCGGGAGGAGACCTAAAGGTAGACCCAGGACACGGTGGAGGGACTATGTCTCTCACCTGGCCAGGGAATGCCTTGGGAATTCCCCCAGAGGAGCTGGTCCAAGTGGCTGGGGAGAGGGAGGTCTGGGCCTCTTGCCTTAGGCTACTGCCCCCGCGACCCGACTCCGGATAAACGGATGAAAATGGATGGATGGATGGACCAAAATGCACTAAAGTGCAGAACTATTGACTACACGTGTCTGCAGCACGATTAGACACGCATTTATATAGTTCATCAGAAAAAGAAGTTGATTTGGGGGTGACTTGCTCTTTAAGCTGACTCTGTTATATTTTATGAGTTAACAGTTTATTGTATTGTTATGATTTATTTAATTATGTGAGTGAGGCAGACTATAATTAAGATTTTCTTCTGTTTTCTCCTTTTCATTTAAGCAGTGCAAGTTGTATTATTTTGTGTAAAATAATTTTATTTTAAAATGAATGAACTAATGCATTGAATTGTTTTATTTCTTCCTAGTCAGTGCAACCCTCTGTTTTCTGCGGGAATAGCTACCAACACATTTAATAGACTTAAATGTTGTTTTTAAGGGGAAGTATTCTAAGTATTTAGACTACAGTACCAGGATTATGCAAAGTAACAGAATATGTTACTAAATACATTTTAAAGCAGGTAGTCAGTATTCTGTAACTAAATACTTTTACAAAGTATTCTCCTCAACACTGAGTTTAAAATACCTTAGGGTGTATTGGACGTATATTTATCAGAAAACAATGAAACCTCAGAATCAATCTCCATTATGCATCCCTGATGTAGTTAAATTTTATATTTGGATATATCCAGTGTTACGTCCCCGACAGGAGGTGTTAAAATGTGAAGGAGGAGGTAACATAAGAAACACGACAGTGGGCTTAAAAATAGGTTTAATTGTTATAAAATGTTCTAAAAACAAGTGCAAACAGATGGAGAGCATTATTAAAATAATGCCAAACAAAAAACCAAGACTAAAAGGTCAGCATTTAAAGGACAAATAACTGTCCGACATTTTTTTTTTAATCGATTGGTCTTATTCCAATATCTCTTATCTGTAATGCTGTTTGCTTGCTATTTTACGATTTTATGTTTTTATCCTGCTTTTATGCCCATGTATTGGGAATGTTTTTCTTTTAATGATGTTGTTCAGCACCTTGGGCTTCGGATAATGTTGTAGAAGGTGCTATACAAATAAAGTTTGATCGATTGATTGATTGATTGACAAATTATCATGTTTCTTATGTTACCCCTTCCTTCACATTTTAAAACCTCCTGCTGGGGTCGTAACATAAATGGGGGTTTGTCCGGGATCTTTAACTACATCAGACTGTGAAGGAATGTACAATCCTTTAGTGGTGGTATTTTAATGGTGTTTTATTTGTTTTGAGGTTTTAAGAGACAGATTTCTTCGTGGATGACTGGCGGATGCTTCTGGAGGTCCCGCCCCGGCCGGAGGATCCACTGCTGGATGGGCTCTCAGAGTCTTCGAGCCTGATCCAGCCCAGTATGAGGAGAGGAGATATGAATCCAGAGATGTCCCCTGCAGGCAGGCTCAGAGGCTCTCCCTCTTTAGGGAGAGACCTGTTTTTACCTAGTGTTGCGGTGAGGAGGGTAGTGTTGGTGTCCCTGTGGGCACCATCTCAGGAGCACCCCAGGGAGTCTGGGGGATGTGCTAGTCAGAGGCCGTCTTCCAGACTCTGCTGGTTTGCCATAACACCCAGATTAACCGCTTTGGCTCCAAAAAAAATCATCTGATTTTGGGAAGCGGATCATTCATGGGGAATTGTCTGCATCAACCAGTTAGCTTCTAGAACCCGGGTCAGAACAAAACAGGGCGAAGCTGATTTTAGCGACTATATTGCACCTTCTGCACTGTAACTGCTCAGTCTTTAACTTTAACTTTTTTAGTTTATTTCTTACATCTAATTTTATGTGTGTATTTTTAAATGTAATCTTAAAATCTGCTGTTTAATGTTGTAACTTTGACTTGAATGTTTTATGTTCTTGCTGATCTTGCACCTGGAAAGCACATTGAATTGCTTCTGTGTATGAAGTGTGCTTTATAGTTAAAGCTATTTAAAAAAAGTCCACACAGGAGCTCTTCTCCCTCCTATTGTGACCAGCAGCTTTTCAGACTGAAGAGCTTTTTCCCCATCGCTGCCCAAAACATTCAGCCCCTCAGCTGTCTTCCTCAAAGTCTAACTCAGCCCTAAGACGATGAGCTGCATATGGTGGATTTGATGGTGACAGATGCATCTGTGGAGCCTGCACGCCTCACACAGCTAAATGAGCTGGTAATAAATGCCTATATGCAAGGAGCATTGGGTTTACACATCTGACGGGAGACTGTAAGCCTCTGAGATAAGAGAAAAAATTGCCCCTGCACTCATGAGAGAAAAGCTGCTCTGGGTCAGTGTGGGAATATTACTTTCACTGAAACGAATGAGAGAAAATGGCAACATGAGCGATCATGCCGCCTGCAAACTCCTCAGATCTGAAACATTATCTTTGATTTCCAGGTATGAAGGTGACGGAGCGTCGCCTAACGTTTGGATTCCATTTGCTTTAACTGCTTGCATGTGGAGCATTGCATCGCAAACACAGCAAGCACAGAGCAAAGGAGACACTTCACATCACAGGTGTCCTTTAAAGAGCCGATTATCTAAGACAAGCCTGGTACAACTTGATGCATTGTGTTTCTACACTTATTTTAAGTGCTGTGGCGTTGACAATCAGAAGTAAGGCCTCTTAAGTTGCACTGCTCAATTTAAATATTAACAATCTACTAAGACAAATAAAATAACCCAATAGCATCATTATCTGATCTTTTGCAATGGTATGACTGCACTGACACAGAAAAGAAGGGTCTATTAAAATCTTCCTACATTGAGGTGATAGAATTAAGGATTAAGGTTCTTGGAGTAGGTAAATTGCATTTTTTTATTGTGAAATAAACCTTTTTCTGAAATAAAAGACTATTTTTTAATTCCAGGTTCAGAAGGACAGGTCAGGATTCAGGAGTACTTCGGCAAAATGACGAGGAGAGTGGGTCGAGCCTGCCAAGTTTCACAATTTTATCTTCATAGAGCTGGAGAGTGAGATAAACCCAATCTTTATAGGTGTAATATGTAAGAATGACATCCTGTGGTCAAATTTGATTACTGCATCCCGTTTTTCTAAACAAGTGACTCTCTCACTGCTGTTCTATGCATTTCATGGCTGTTGCTAGTTACAGATCAGAGCCAGAAGATTCTAGATGACGAGCAAAGATGTGTCATACACAGTAAGTTTATCCACCCATCCGTTCATTTTCTTCCGCTTATCCGGAGTTGGGTCAGGGGGCAATTAAATTCAATTTTATTTATAAAGCGCCAAATCACGACAAGAGTCGTCTCAAGGCACTTCACACAATAAACATTCCAATGCAGGTCAGTTCATTAAGCCAATCAGAAAAAAGTGTTTCCTATACAAGGAACCCAGCAGGTTGCCTCAAATCACTGACTAGTGTCAGAGTCTTTACAGCAATCCTCACACTAAGCAAGCATGTAGCGACAGTGGAGAGGAAAACTTCCTTTTAACAGGAAGAAACTTCCAGGGGATCCTGGCTCAGTATAAGCAGCCATCCGCCACGACTCACTGGGGATCGAGAAGACAGAACACACACACACACACACACACACACACACACACACACACACACACACACACACACACACACACACACACACACACACACACTCTCACACACACACACACACACACACACACCAAGTAGTGTTTCTATGGTTACACTGGGATTTCTTTGTTAATATTCTATTTGGTGAAAGATAAACTTTATTGTATTTATTCTAGTGAATCTATAATTAAACGGGTAAACTAGTAGTAGCACATCCAATGTCAAGGAAAGTAAAATGTTATTATCAGGAGAGGGAGAATGTTTAAATGATTAGCAACAGTGTTCAAGACGACGGCCCCCTCCATCAGGGCACCACAGCTCAGCAGGCAGTAGCCTAAGTCGAGAGGCCCAGTCTTCCCTCTCCCCAGCCACTTGAGCCAGCTTTTCCATGGGAATCCAAAGGTGTTCCCTGGCCAGGTGAGAGACATAGTCGTCCCTGCAATGTGTCCTGGGTCTGTGACCTTTTGAGTTAATTCTGTGAAATTTCAAAAGTCTAACAACCCTGTTTTTAGATGTGACCTTTACGCTATGTGACCGGTGCTGATTTTCAACTGGAAACACAATTGTGATTCCTGTGTCTCATCTACAGTTTATTTATAAAACACACTTACATGAATACATTAACTCATCAGATGAAATGACCCTTGCATCAAAGCTGTAACCCGTAGCAGAAGGTGTCCAGAATATTCTGTTCCAGGCAAAAAAGGGACACTAAAAGAACCAAGAAGTGGAATAATAAAACGTCTGGTGTTTTTAAAACTGTTTTTCAGATTATGGGAATGTAGATTTGGACTAAACCATAAATTTAACCATTTATCAGACGCAAAAGTTGTACTCATCACTAAAAATTTGTTTACTGAATACATTACAAGAAAAGAAAAAAAAGCTACCAATGGCTCATTCTCTAATGGATGTAATTTGGTAAAACAGGACACGCTTTGGCCCTGTTTGTTTTGTTGATGTGCAACATGTGTCTGTGATCACAAATGCTGCGTTTGTCAGGGATGAATCATGTCAAAGAAATAACCCACAGAAACATCCATACTCCATTTAAATTCCCAGTGTGAGAGCGTCGTCTTGGCAGTCGTACGACACCTATGACCTATTCCCAGGCAGTAAAAGGGGCTCCCTCGGGCAGTTATTGTCCGTGGTTCACTTTCTGTCTAATTCATGTGGAGAAGAAGTGCTGAACTGTCCCATTGTCCTACGGATGTGGGATGTCAATTTAATAGACGTACTTCAATAAATCCGTGTTGAAATCCTTTGAGGGTAATTGAGTGCCCTACTTGTTCCACAAGGCTGACATTGTCCTTTTAATGCAGTGGCAGGTGAAATCTGAAAAGAAATTAAGCAAATATGTAGACTCCCAGAGAGTACAAAGCCCCGGCTCAAGCTTGATCCTGTCCATCACGGTTCTCCAGAGCCTATTTTATTCGACAGAAGTGGCCGCACGTGGTCTTTATTCTTGAGCGCAAGACTGACAACTTCAGCATAAACCTGAGTGCAACTACTCGACAAGATTGTCGGTGTCTGGCTCTTAGCAAAGCAAAATCCTCTAAAAATGCACCACCTGTCAGAACAGTCAATCTTCCTCTCAGGAGTGTGGAAGCAGAAGGTGAGGAAATCTGTGTTTCTAGAAGTGCAGGGTTATGTCAGAGACGGGGACTTACGTTGTCTGGTTGCACACCTTGTCTGTATGCAGGTCACAATCGGAGGAAACGCTGGACTTGTGCAACAGCCATGCCAGTGACTAATCTTTTCCAGATTAATTCAGAGTTGTTGTTTTTCAATAAAAAGCCTCCACTGTTCTCTGGAGAATTCTCACCAACCACGTGAGTTGTTCCAGGTTTTCTTTGCAGACGGAAACTGTGTTGCTGTGAGCGTGTCTATGCATGGTTGCTTTTCTCCGTGTGGCACTGTGATGACTCGTCCGGGGGCAACCCCGCCTCTGACCCGCTGACCACAGGGCACACAGCTCCCTGCAACCGTGAGCCGGATCAAGCGAGTGTAGACAATAGATGGATGGATGGGTTCCCCTGCACAACTATGATTTCCACTCTTACAAGTGCCTGCAATCGGACATTAGCTTGCTATTCATTCTCGGTTGTCAGTTTTATACCCTTCTGCTTGATTAGACGTTGAGTTCTGGACCAAAACAACATACTCAAAGAAAAACAATTTCAGCAGCTGTCTTGTTGCCATTCCACATGACCAATAGCTACGGCGGCTGCTGTTTATAGCCCTTATTCCTCGGACAAGACGAACGCCGGGCGGAGGATGAGTAATGACAGGAACGACATTTGTTTGTCTGCTTTTCAGAAAGTGGAGACTAAAAATACGAAGCTGAGTCTCGTTACAGTCTGTAAAGCAAAGAAAGAGCTTCAATTTCTCCTTTTTAAATAAAAAATGGAAGGTTAGTAGGGTAAAAATCTTCTGCTGTGTTCTGATGGCCGTGGCGCTGACCAAAGACCAACAAATACGGTCGATAAGACATTCAGAGGGTCTGGGTTTAGACCAGGGCTGGACTGGGACAAAAATTCAGCCCGGGCATTTTGACTGGAGACCGGCCCATCACCTGTTTTTTTTGGAAAAGACATTAAGCCTTATGCTGTTTCTGACACACACCAACGTACACTTTCTTATTGGTAGTATTTATGTATCAATCTAATAAACGTAAACCTACACCATCCTTCCTATCCTGGTATTCTAAAAAGTAGGGTTGGGGGTAACTGATTATTTTTAAAATGATTATTCTGACGATTATTTTATCGAATAGTCGACTATTCTAATGACTATTTAGATGATTAATCTAGCGATTACTTTTCTATTGCACAATTAATAAAAACCAAAAAATGCTCAAATAAATTCCTCCAAAAAATTGATAAGTTGTTACTGTAAGAGAATAAACACTACAGGCCTTCCATTTTGTATAACACTGCTTTTATTGTGTTGCGGTTGGTTATGTTCTGGTGACGTGTAGAACTTGGGAGTGCAGGCTGCTGCCTGAGAGGTGGTTGGAGACGGAGTGTCTCCATGCTGCTTTGTTTTGTTCACTTATGTGCATGAGGCAAGTGGTGTTACGACCCTTCCTGGGGAGTCACGTGTTTCTCCTATTTTAACTGTAAATCCTTCTAGCTGTTATATTTATAACAAGAAACAGATATTCGGACAGAATATTTTCACGTTTATTCGAATATGATTGTGGAACACACCCAGCATCATAATACATGAAGTAATATTTATGCCAATTTAAGCCTTTATGGGTGACCAGGACTCTGTGTTTATGAATGTGGAAGACACCCAGCATCCTGTGATGGCACTAATAACATCAAGAGATAATAAATAAAGTAATATTTAGGTAAATGTAACCCTTTACACGTGACCAGGACACTGTAATCAATTTTTGGCAAGGGAAATTATCATCTATTTTTTTTTTTTTTTTTTTTTTTGCCATTTTTGGGGTGTTTTTGATGACACAGTAGGCAGTATGAGTACAGTAACGTCAACAGATAATACATAAAACCCTTATTTGGTCAATTTTAGCCTCCATGAAAATCTTAGCGATTCAATCACTTTTTGGCAAGTAAAATGCCATTTTAGTTGTCTACAATTAAATCATCAATAAAGAATTTAAAGATATTTTGAGGCATTTCTTATAGGTAAACGGGAGGGTGTAGTCTATTTGGCAAGTGACAATCTTGATTTTATGTGCTGAAGTGCTTTTATCTTGTTACTTTTAAATAGAGCAACGTAATGAATAGCAACCTACACAGTGTCATTGTAAAGCCAAAGCTTGATCATTTTAAATACTTTTTTTCAAGTAAAAATGTGCCCCAAACTAGTTAACTGTGGCTCCCTGTCAAGTGGACTAAAGAAAGGAAGGGGAAAAAATTAAATCGCTGGAGAATTGTTTATTTCCATTTATACAACGTTTACATTCAATACAGGGTGCCATTTTACATTGTTTATTTATTTTTTTAGTATCAAGGCTGTAACATAAAGAAAGCCAGTTCTTACCACAAAGTTTGTGGCACAAACCATCTTTCAATCGCAAATATTGCAAAAAGGATTAATATATCCTCATTGTGAACGTTTAAGACAAATAGCAACACTTAAAACAACTTCCGAACTGGAAAAACTAATGTGGCAAGGTGCAGAAAGGAGTGCCCGGGCGGGATTCGATCCCCAGACTCCCGGGTGAAAGTCATACGCTCTAAACCAGTCAGCCAAAGGGACATCTCCTTGGCCAAGTAGCCAGGGCGCACAATCTATGGGGACATTGTGGATGCTCACACTGCCACATCTTCCTCCCTCTTTCCACAAGCACGTCCTCGTGCTCCCGCGCAGGGTGCCACAAACACTGCCACACTAATATCCGCGATAAACATCTGTTTAAGTACCGGAAGAGGTTATCTTTGCTTTCTGAATGTCCATATTGCTAGATATGCTGAGTTTTAGGGCGAAATCCTGGGGAATTTTGTCTAGAAATGCAATTACCTAACCGTGCGCGATCCCGCGGTGGCTAATCATTTTTTGGCAGCGAGTCAATTTATGACACAACACCGGCTCGGGTTTCTCCTCCTCCTCCCTCTTTTCTTCTCCAACCTGTCGCTGGGCTGAGGCTCCATCACTTCCTAAATTGATTTTACTTGAACCTTCACTACCAAACAACTGTGAGATTTTAACACATGTGCCAGCATCAGCCTGAAGGGCCAGTTTCTTTTTTAGTCGAATTTTCTCCGCTTCTCCTTTCCGTTTTTTGTTCTCCATTTTGTTAAGCTCGTCTGTCTGTTTACTGAGATTCACAAACAACTGGCGGGTGCATCAGACCTCTGGCTATTGGTCCAGCCCAGAGTGTATTATTACCAATTGGCCAATCCACCAACTTTTACGAGGCGTCGCGTGGGGCGGCGCGGACAAGTTGTCCGCAACAACTAGAGGCCAGGAAAAAAAAAACAAAAAAAAAAAAAAACCAGACACCGGCCCATAAAAGATGAAAGGGTCGGCCCAGCGGGCAGTTGCCCGCTATGCCCTATGGTCAGTCCAGCACTGGTTTAGATGCTTGCTGCTGATTTTCCAGCCGAGGTGATGATGGCAGAAAACATGTTGGGCAATCAAGCAACAAACACAATCAACAGCTTAAAACCTCCCTGGACTAAGGAAAATACATCATTTGCCAAGACTCGCAGCCTAATTATCTCTTTTTTTAAGGCTTCCCTCGTCTTCCCAGTAATGATTTTTCATGGCAACAAAGCAGCAAACATTGCTTCTGTCTTACAGAAGTAGGTCATTTGGCATCACTGTAACTGCTCTCATTATGTATTTGTTCTCATTTCCTTAGAGTAAATTATCTTCCACAGGTAAAGAGAAAATCTATATTCATTTTTTATCTTTTGGGCAGCTGATCCATTTCGTACTAGGCTGGCGTTTGTGGGACTGGAGTTGTTTTTTTGGTGACTAATTTAAACCTTTTGAGACCATTTTGAATAAACGTTATACCAATACAGAAAATGAATTTGATTATAGCAATAGTTTTCTGATTTTTGGGCATCTAAACTTTAAAATTCCCCACAAACCAGGATGTTTAGACCAAGCCCCCGAAATTCGGGTATGAAGCAAAACAGGAAGTGACAAAAACTGCAGTTCCACCCTCATCCACTAGGGGCTGATGTCAGAAGCGAGCAAATCCTCATTGACTCCTATGTTAAAAATACCAATTTCACAGCAGAAATAAACATGTTTACAGCCTGGTTCCAAAACATGTTTTTGGTTTAAATGATCTAGTTTACACTCATGACAACTCTGAGGAGGGTGAATTTTTTTGTCACTCTTCTGTTTACATGTATTAAAAGCCTAAAATTCAGACTAATTAATGAGCATCAGACCCACGTGACCGCAAAGCTAGCCCCGGGGAAAGGCCTCAGTCTGAGCCTCGGCCTCGCCTGAAAACTGTTCCGCCATTATCAGTCTCTCAACTTAGACCATTAGTTGTAGCGTTTGTGCGTTCTTTTTGATATTATTTGTGCAACTGTTGGACAAAATGACTTGCTGTGGCATTAATTGCACCAATAGAGAGTCCAAGGAGTCTCCACTTCATTTTTTTCGGTAAGTAAAATTATATTTATGTAGTTTAGGTCACTGCCGAGCTGAGCTTAGATTTTAACGTGTACTGTTTAACCATGAAATTTAAATGTAATAGGGTAAAACCCAGTGCATTTAACATAACACTGCATTTTTGAAAATGGGTTGAAATATGACATGTTGGTGGAGCTGGGTTCCGACTGTCGGTATGGTCTCCCTTCCCTCAGCGGCGCCTGTCTGCTGCGTGGCTGGCGGCTTGTGGAGCTCTAGGGAGACCTCTGAGTTCCACCCGGTTTTATCCAGCGGTCAGCCCGGCGTATCTCTGACTCGGAAGCTCTGGTGTTGTGCAGTTAACTCCAGTTGTAGCTAGGTAGCAACCTCCGCTAGCTTAGCTCCCACCTCCGCGTTAGCTTTGGTTTAGCTTGTAGCTACATCACGTCAGTTCGACGGGTGTTGTCATTTGATCCCAGCCTTACAGCCCCACCCTCAGCTCCACCTCTTTTCCCTTTTATGGAATTGTCTGGGCTTGACGGAACCTGTGACACGGTCAAAATGGCGGTGCTGGCCACCTCCCATATTGGCACAAAAACGTATAATTGGAGCCTATGGACACAAATTGTCCAGTATATATGTCGTTGGATTGGACTCTGGAAGGCCAAGTGTGTGAAACGAGAGTCAAATTGAAGCTTAAGTATTCATCCTCCAAGCGGAGGCTTCTGTCTCAGACTGATTAATAGAGCAGTGAAAACTAAAGTTGCACTTAGCACAGCATGAAGTCACACTAGAGTTTTTCCTAATTCATTATAACGGTTATGTTTCATGTCATAAACTTGTAGCGGCACAGAAAATGGGACGTTTGGCACTAATTGGTTTCCCTAATGTTAAAACCTCACAGCTTCTCTAAATTAACATCTGCAGGAACTTTTTTCTGTTTTACAAACACGTGTTGCTCACGATGCTGTTCAGTCAGACACATCCTTTTAAGGTTTCAGTGCCATATCAGGATCACCATCACGAAGGACATTTGCAATACACCATAATAAATGAGGGGTTTCAATCTCCTTTTGTTTAAATTAGCTACAGCATATGGGGAAAAAGGAAAACACTGTTTCTCTTTTATTTATCCCCAATGGGATAAAAAAAATGTGACGGAAAATGAATAAGCATTCTGGAAAAGAGGCATTTTAATACCCAACAGATCATTCTGCAGTTACGGTTGGCCAACTGTCTCCCAAACTGTTTTGCTGACAATTACATGCTGTTTCCTGATAAGAGTGGACAAGTGAATTGTTTACGAGGTGACAATTGCTCACACCTTTCTTCTCATCAGGGTGCAGAGACACCCTTTCCCTTTGAACAGTACTTACTGACATGTACAGGGAGCGCTGACCTCGTGATACAAACACAATCAATCAGTCAAACATACTTTATTAATCCCAGAGGGAAATTAGAGTTTCAGTACACACAAGTCTGAGATCAGACATACATACATAGACACATGACAAGAACTGGTGACTGTGGTCATTCGCAACCCGAGTCGCGCTACCTTAATAGACATCAGAGGAGTTTACATGAGGATTGGGTCAGGTGGAGGGGGAAAAAAAGGCACTTCAGAGTTACTCTCCACACGGAGGGCAGCTTTGCTATGCAAAAAACACCTAGCCAATATTCCTCAACAGCTCGTTAATTTTCCAGTAAGCCAGGTAACCACTCAGGCCAAACAGCAGGAAACCTGACACCAATGCCACTAACATCCATACATCTTCAGAATCCTCTACAAACAGGTGAGAGAGGCAGAATAGGTTCCACTGTTTCCAGGAGTCCATGATATGCCCAACTGGATCTGTCCCAGAGGGGCACCCGGGAGCCCCTTCTCCCGTTCTCATCGTTGAGAAAATTTTGCCAATCGCGTTGAGAGACCAGCTGACCAGGTCCATTTTTAATAATCTCCAGTTTCCAGAAATAATGTAGAAGCACCGTACACCCAAAGACAGACAAACAGCCTTGGGTATAAGATAGGGAGGGGAGGAGGAAAAAAGTGTCTGTACTCTCCAAGAGCCGGAATCAAACTATTCCTAAAATTGTACCGCATCATGCAGAGGTGCACAGACGGGCAATATGAATGAACACCGGCTTGTTCCGGTGGGGATTCGCCAAACGTCGGGCTTCGTTTGATATGAATATTTTTTCCTACCTAAAGCCCTTTGGGGCGACGGTGGCACAGGAGTAAAGTGCTCGCCCGGTAATCAGAAGCTCGCAGGTTCGAGACCTGCTCAGTTTGTCGCTGTTATTGTGTCTTTGGGCAAGACACTTAACCCCCTTTGCCTGCTGATGGTGGTCGGAGGGACCGGTAGCACCACTGCTCGGCAGCCTCGCCTCTGTCATTGCACCCCAGGGCAGCTGTGGCTACATCGTAGCTGATCCCCACCAGGGTGTGAATGTGTGTGTGTGAATGGGTGAATGACTGATTGTGTAGTGAAGCATTGGGGGGGGTTCCAGGACTCGAGAAGGCACTATCAAATACGGGCCATTTTCCATTTAAAATTAAATATTTTCATTAAATGTTTCTGTTGGATCTGGAAAAGACGGCGATCGTATGCACCATAGTGTCCTTTTTGTTGATATTATCAATGACTATTTCCATCTTAGGCTCCATCTGACCACTTTTTAAAAATGTTTTTACTTATTTATTATTTATTGATATTCGCTGATCGAAGGATGTGATCCAGAAACACCTAAGCACATTTCTAGGAAAGGTGTGATTTATAAAGCAGAAATTGTTGCTTGAGATGTTTTTAGATTCACTTCTAATTCACCGTTAGCATTGTTAGCTCAACATTAGCCTCTGGCCTGCTTTACCTGATATTAGAGTAAAAAAAACAAAAATGCCGTGGCTTCTTAGAGGTACAAGAAATAACTTCTGGGTCGCTCCAGTTTATTTTAAACAAATCTGGAGCTTTCTGCCTGCTAGTGTTGAATTACAATGGTCATGGTTTTAACGTAGCATCTTCTTCTTTTATGCCAATTCAGGATGTACAGATGCAACAAAACGCAACACTGCCCCCTGGGGTCACAAATTGTGATGGGTCGCAGAATTTAGTGTAACACCGGCCCAAGTTTCAGCTCCTCTGCCCCACCATCACCTGCTGCAGCCTGTGGCGTGCTGCTGCGGGCCGGCTCTGACCCAGGAATGAGCTCCCCTGTCCCGCTGGGAGGGTTTGAAACACCGCCATCCTCTGTTGGAGACCGTGGCGCGCTGCTGCTCCCTGATTGTTCATTCTGTTATTGTTACCGGTACTTGTCTTGCAATGTGAAACAGTTGGTCTCAGATTTTGTAAGAAAAATAATAAAATTTCCCCCCAAAATGCGACTTATAGTCCAGTGCGACTTATATGTTTTTTTTTCTTCTTCATTATACATTTTATGGCTGGTGCGACATACTCCGGAGCGACTTATACTCCGGAAAATACGGTAATATCATTGTCAGAACAATATTCATTTCATCTTCATTGATTTAGGCACAGATTATTTAAACATTATTATTATTATTATTATTCACATCTGTTCATTCAACCATATGATTATTTAAATTTTGAGTTGTAAAAATTCACTTTTCATGAATCCTGTGGAAGCGAAAAGGGGGAAAGCAGAGGCCTTGAAAAGAACAGTTAGTCGACAGTATGTTGTCTTGTGTAACAAGCGCTGCAGAGTCTCCTGGGCTTTAGGAGACAGAATAGAGAAATCCACCCAGTTAGTGGGCATATACTTGCAGAAGATGTCGGTCAATACATAGGTGATAAATGACCATTTTTGGATGCTACAGGGGTCAAGACTTGGTTCTTTAGAAGCGGGTGGATTACAGCAGTTTTAGAGTAAGCAGATACCTCACCAGAAACCACAGAAGCATTAATTACAGAGAGCACACTGGAACCGATGGACTGAAAAGCATTCTTGATCAAAGATGAGGGTAAGATGTCGAGGGGGCATGCAGAGGTCTTCATAGAGTTAACTAGTTTGGCTAACTCAGGCAAAGAAACAGGAGCAACGTTATCTAGCATGACGGGCCGGGTTGGAGTCAGGCAGGGTTGGAGCTCATCATGTTCAGTTATTAAGATATAAAATATATTTTTTACAGTAGGTGACAGTGTGACACCTATGATAGAAGTAGGTGGAGTGATGGAGCGGGCACTTAACTCCTCTGCCACCTTCGCCCCATGTAACCCGATTCTGGACGCTCCTATAATAAATTGCAGCCAGTGTCCAAGTATTTTATCATTGGTCAAAGCATCTGAGTCTTTGATCCTCTTAGAAATAATCCTACAGCCTCGGCACTCTTTAACCTTGTAGGCTTTTCTATTTTTTATGCATTTATTCATTAATGAAATGTTGTAACTCACCCCAACGGGTTGGGGAGGATCAGCGAAGAGGCATGTTCAAGCTTCTTTAGAGTGACCTTTTTAAATTCAGGACCATTCTGATCCCTCGGGGGATATATTTTATTCACAGATGTGTGCTATATATTTCTGTCCAAACCATTACCTCTAACACTGGTGCCCCTGTATCAAAAAGCTTACCAATAAAACTCTAGAAGTTTCACAAGACCTCCAACAACTCAGTCCAAAACAAAACGCAACCAAACCTTCAGCTCAAAGCACGCCGAGCTCTCGGCGCTGCATCGTCTGCTAACCCGCATTCTGGAAAACCAGATTACACGAGGACATCTATCAGTCTAAATACTTCTGATATGTGCAGCGAAGACGTTTGGATCCAGTTCCTCATAAAACATTCAGAAGTGGCCTGGAACAAGAGGCCACACTATTCCAGCGACAGGAAGTTGACTCGTGTGTCAGGGTCAAACTCTGGTAACCGGTAATGGTTGTACCCCATGTGCAGCAGTACCGGGACCAGAGTGAATAGGGTGTGTATGGGGAGCATGAGTGGGTGTCCGGCGTGCATTTTTGTAAGTCTTTGGTTGTATGTGCATGTGTGAGCATGAGGGAGGGAGTGTGTGACTGTGTTTGTGTATGACTGTATATGTCAGGTGGGGTCTTTGACTCCTCCCTTCTCTTGGGACTTCTTTTGATGATATAGATCTTCGTCTCCCCTCTCCCTGCCACACCTGGTGTGGAGTGCGGTGCCTTGGTCTGCCTGAGTGTTCGTGGCTCCCGGGTCAGGGGGTTTAATTTTTTGGCATCTGCCTGATCAATCCCGGTGGCTGCCTGGTGGGATCTGGGTCCCTGGACTCTGCTGGGTCCCCGGCGGGGGTGGTCGCTCCTGGGTACCGGGTCGCTGGGTCCCGGGCTCGGCCGGCTAGGGGGTGGGAGGCTGCAGGCCGGCCTGTGGGCTTGCCGCTGATATCTCCCGGGACTCTGCCGGCTGCTGGTTGTGGCCTCCCGGGGCAATCCTCTGTGCCTCTCGAGGGGGGCGGGGGCCTTTCTGGTTGCAGTCTCCTTGGGGTTCCTGTGTTCTGGGGCAGCGTCTGGATTTCTGGGACTTGGAGCTCCCCCCGTCTCCTACACATCTTTGGGGGGCGGATCCGTGGTCCCTCACACTCTCTATTGGATGCTCCTATAGAGAAACCTTACATAAGCAAGCGCGTGTACACACACAGGTGCTCTCAAAAGTATGGACTTGGGCACGTTCAACACAGGTCTTAAGGCTGTCGTTGCCACTAAATGCACCATGATTTATTATCGTGTGATTGTTCAGTTAAACAATGCTGATTATATATTTAATCTTCAAGTTGGCGCAGTGATAGCTTGCTCCTGACGTATTGTTGTGTGTCCCATTTTTTCTGTTCTTTCTTTTTCTGCAGGTCTAGAAGCAGACTCTTGTTCATTATTGTTTATTCTTGTGGACCCCCCCCCCCCCCTCTCTCTCTCTCCCCACCTTTTGTCATTTCCTTTCTCTTTCACCTCTGTCTCCGTGTCTGGTCGGAATTACAAAGCATTCAAAAACAATAACAATAAAGTTTTAAGTATCAGGCGTGGCATTAAAAGCAGACGCTTTGATGCTCCACCTGAGAGTAAAGGGTTAGGGTTAGGGTTAACCCTAGGGTTAAGTTAACCCTAACCAATCCCAATTCTGTTTGCTTCACAGCCAGACAGGACACGGTTAGAAAAAAAAAGGACGTTGACTCGTGCCTGCACAAACAGCATTTTTCACTAATGTTTTATATCAGGCTGCCACGAGGCTGCAGGTCCTGTAGGAGCTGCTAACCCAGAGGTTTTCTAGTTAAACCATTGATTTTTATGAGCTGTTTATTTAAGGTAAACCAGCAGAAATTAAGGGCATCAATGTGAGTGTTGATTCTCCCTGATGCGCACACCCTGTGGGTGTTTAATAGTCAGGCAAATTAGGTTTCATTGCTTTTCAACGTTTTTGACACATTTTTGCACAGACCTAGGCTCAGAATGACGGCTGGAGAAGCTGAAAGCTTCTATTTAGGACTTTTATTTCAGTAGATGCACATAGACTTAACTAAAAATGTGTTTTTTACTTGCAACAGGTTGAGATAAAACACTTCTCCTCCTCAGGTCCCTCCTGCAGACATGCTGGGGAAAAAAACACAACCTTATTACCCATAATTATGATGGCACATACAGTGCTCTTCTTTTGCAGCACATGACAACTGTGTCATGCATAAACCCCGCAGTGACAGGTAATCTGTGAGTACTACTTTTATGCAAAAACAGCAAAGGAAAACCCAGCTCTTCTAGATTCTCATAAAACATGAAAAACATTCTGGAGAATTATAACTCAGAAGAATATTTTCGCCTGTATGCTCACTATTATTCGCTGCAGGGCTTTTCAGAGGGCCCTCGATTGCCCTTTGCAATATCTTATTTATGTTTGCAGCAGCTTAAGGTTCGTCAATACCTGACAGGTCAGGCTGCTATAACGTGTAAATCAACCAAACTATTAATGACTAACAATGATGTCCTGCATAAAACAACAACCAACAAGAGTGTTGCAGTTCTCACAGTTGTTTTTAGAGCCCTGCACGGGCCTAAAATCTGAGCCCGTGTCCGGCCCGGCCCGAGGGAGTGGAGCCCCAGCCCGACCCGGTCCGAAAAGGTTTTCAGGATTCTCTGGCCCGACCCGAGCCTGACTTTTTTTTAACCAACTAAATGAAAACAAAGTGCGTCAATCCTGACCAATGTGTTAGAAGACGTGCAGAATCTGATCAACTTGTTTTTCCCTCATTTACCGTCACGGAGAAGACGGCGCACTGACTCTGGTGGTAATCAAGTTACATTTTATCTCTTTCCAACAATTTTCACAAGAAAACAAAACAGCCAAAAGCAGGGCTTGTGCTGCGTTGACCGGACAGTTCCTGTATTTGACCGTTTATTTTAACGGAGAAAGAATGGAAAGAATTACCCCGACGCATGCAGACAAACTGACATTTTATTCTACGCACATCGCAGATG
The DNA here is from genome assembly GCF_043380555.1 of Nothobranchius furzeri. Lineage (NCBI taxonomy): Eukaryota > Metazoa > Chordata > Actinopteri > Cyprinodontiformes > Nothobranchiidae > Nothobranchius > Nothobranchius furzeri. Next base: position 73,915,291 of record NC_091748.1, read on the forward strand.
TAGCTAAATCACCCAAGAAAAGATTCCCATCTGAACATCTGAGCTGGGCACCGCTCAGCGCAGCTCGCTCTCAGCGCATATGTGCACAGCGATCTGACGTTATGGAGATTGGCTTGGAGCGCGTTGCAGAACCGGAGCGCATGCGGGAAGGTTCTTCCCACTGAAGCGAGTGTTTTCCAAACCCGGTCTCTCAGAGAGACTTGTCACTTAGAAAATGTTCCCTGATTATGAAACTTTGGCTGAATAGTGCTTGTTCCTGTCTCCAATGTGGCGACACATCCAGGAGCCGTCTGAGGAGAAGCCCAGAATCTCACATCCTCTTCAGCTCAGGAAGCGCCTATGATTACGCACAAGCGTGACCCGTCAACCCGACTGGGTTGGAACTGTTCAGGTTTACGCAGACAATCTTTACATAGAATTGACTTACAGATATAAAATTAATTCAGTAAAATATAAAGCATTTTATTTAAATATCCATTCATTATTTTACAAGCACAGAGAGCCGCATCAGATGGATGGAAGAGCCGCGGGATGCCGATCCCTGGCATAGCCTATAAAATGACACGTTGAGGACGAAAAACTCAATACATCTCTTTTATTGTGAGGTAATAATTTCTCAGAGTTTTGCGGTTGCGGGCGGGAGTAGACATACACGCTGCGGGTGCGGGCGGTAATGGTCAGAAATTCAGCGGGAGCAGGCAGGAGCGGGATGAAGAAAACAGTCCCGCGTAGGGCTCTACTGCTGTGTTTAAGTGTTTAAATTTTTTTAATGAATTCGATTAAAAATAAAGGCGCCCAGCCCGTGTCACCTACTTCGTTGGCCCGAAGCCGATGAGCTGATGGCAGGGTGCAGGTGATGGTAATTAAGTGGCGGAGGGCTTGATTGAGGAGGCAGCAGAGGCAGAGGAGGGAGTAAGCCTGGGAGTCATGACAGCATCAACTGATATTTTTAGTGACATTTTAGCGTGAAAATAAGGTAGAAATTGTTTGGACATCGGCCATCTGGTGACCATATCTCCGACATATCAGCATCTGTATCAGCAGTAGAAAACCAATATTGGTCGACCTCTACTAGAGACCACTGTAAATGTATTAAAATCACGAGTAAAGTTAACCCCAAATAACAAATTTAGCATGATCATGAAGCAACAATGTAAGTGTTAAGACCTAGCCAGAGTTTGGAAGTATCTAATTAAAAAGGGCCTCTAAAACAACAGCTAAAAGGCAGGAGCTCCCAAACCCGCTTTTACACTGAGTGTAGGAGAATCTGTGCAGCTTCTGCAAAGACCGAAGGTCCCTGAGTTCAACCAGAGCACTTCCACTGGCTGTGGGGAGGTGCAGACGCGGGGCTCCAGAAGGTTTCTGCATGGCTTTTCTAGTTTCCAGAGTCCTCGTGCAGATTTTTGTGAGGTTAAAGAAATCACGAGTGAGACAGGAAGTGAGACTTGTGCCAGCAAGGTGCATCCATTTTATTTCAAATTAAAACACATGTTGCATCATTCTATCCGGCTTGTTTTGTTGTTATTGATGTCAGGGATATCGGTTCACAGTGAAAGTCAGCAGGAGAAGATGAGTGGCTTTTGTTTACCTGCTCCTCTCTACACATGCATTCGTCATCGAGTGAACTTGCCAACAACTTACTGGAGACATTCTTGATGTAAATGAGGGGTATTGCTGCACTGAGCCGATAGACACAAGGTCCACGTAGGTCAGATCTTTCCTCAGCCACTAAGATATTAATATGCTAACATTTACTCAATTCAATTCAATTCAAAAATACTTTATTAATCCCAGAGGGAAATTGATTGCTGTAGTAGCTCAGAATAATAATAATAATCAAGTCATCAAAGAGTTGTTGTATATTACAATGGCTGTTGGCAGGAAGGATCTCCAGTAGCGGTCAGTGTTTGCAGTCAAACTGAAGAAGCCTCTGACTGAAGACACTCTTCCGTTGTCGGACAGTCTTGTGAAGAGAATGCTCAGGGTTGTCCATCATTTACTTGATGCTCTGGAGAATCCTTCTTTGCATTATCTCCTCCAGCGGTTCCGAAACTGCCGAAACTCTGGCTGAGTCCTTGAAAGGGTTTGGAGTTCCTCCATCTTGTTGGCCAGTGATCTCACGTTGCCCATTATGGTCGATGGAAGAGAAGGTTTGAATTTCCTCTTTCTCTGTCTCCGTTTTGTTCCCGCTCTGCATCCACGCTTCTTGCGTTTTAGCTCATTTGGGATTTGTGGCTTCAGTTGAGGTATTATTTCAGCCTTTCCCATGTTAATCAGCTGCTCCCGATTGTAAACCAGCTTGTTGTCATGGTTACGCATCATAACAAATGCTCAAAAAGTGAAAAAAGCTAAAAAATAGCAGTAAAAATCCTCCAAGTGTCACAGCACCAGAAACAGAAAAGTAAAGTGTCCAAAAAAAAAACAGTTTTTTCTTGAGAAACTAGAAGAAAAAATGCCCAAGAAAAGGCAAAACCTACATATAGTCAACAGAGCTACTCCAACATGCAGCCGCCCAGAGCAGCGCAGTTCCGGAAAACAATTAAACAATCCTCTCCCACTTCATCCATCGCCATTCAATAATACAAGTCTCCTGTTCGGCCTGCAATGAATCCTGGGACAGCCTTGGCCAGTAAGGATACAGTGAATCCTTCTAATCCAGACAGTCTTGTCGCTCCGCTGTGACGTAATCAGCCTAAAAATACAAACTCCGAATGATGCAGCTTCTGGATTTGAACCTACCTCTAGTCAATGGTCTTGCTCATTGACTATATAAATGGAGGAAGGCAGGCTAAAGAAACATTTCCCTGTTTTCTGAAAACACCGAGTCATTCAGTCACACAAGTGATAAAAATATACAATAAGCATCTTTTTTGGTGCATTTTGCCAAATAGAGCTGCAATCATGGGATATGTGTTTACATGCAGAGTAATGCCAGGATGCACAGCACAATCAAACATTTTGGATTATAAAGGATTAAAAACTGTTGAGTTAATGCTTCAGGATTAAGCCATCTAAAAGCACTCAGACTCCCCTCTGCATGAGCTGACACCGAAGAGCACAGGATATCATACGGCGCGGTATCCATCTGAACTCGTGTCACGTGTATGCAAATACGCACCATGCAGTGAGCAGCGTTGGGGATAAGCTAGGGGCTCGCCCTTGATGATTTCTATCTGTGGATCTTACAGCAGAGTCACTGTCAGCTGTTCAGCTAGTTGTAGTCAGAGATGAGTCACAGAGCTTCGGTTCACTGATCAACACCTCCGCCTTAGCCCCCTGGCTCTGCTTACCACACACACACACACACACACACACCACCCTGTGTCAATCTGTCAGAAACAAATGGGTTGAGGGTACTGGAGGGAGACTGCAGCTCAAACTGCAGCGACCTCAGCCTCTACCCACTGACTAAAGCCTCATCATCCTGCCTACACACCACCATCCATTCCTCCATCATACAAAAAACACACTTAGTAATTCGTGCAACCATCTGTCTGCACATGATGGCAAATGTTTCTGTAGCCACGTGAAAGCATCGTTGGGAGACGTGTTAAAAGTGTATCCAATTTTCTTTATGTGATCGTATTGAGCAACCATTGTGACCGTTTGAGTAGAGTTCATAAAACTTACGGAGCTTGAAAAACACAGCAATGATTTATTCAGAGAGTTCGGCTCCCAATTACAATCAAAGTCACAAGAACATTTTCAAAACATCTGAAAACATTCCTGATGTTTAAAGGGACTTTACGGACTTTTGAACTTTTATGCTCGTGATTGCACCCTCAGGCCAAAAGCGTAATGGCAGCTTCAATAGTAGGCTCGTGCACGAGGCGCGCATTGCTGTACGTGCACACTCCTTAATGAAAATAACAGCTGAGACAGTCCCGTGTGTGTGTGTGTGTGTGTGTGTGTGTGTGTGTGTGTGTGTGTGTGTGTGTGTGTGTGTGTGTGTGTGTGTGTGTGCGCGTGTGTGCGTGTGTGTGTGTGTGTGTGTGTGTGTGTGTGTGTATCCCGGAGGACAGAGGACAGGAGAAAGCGCAGCTAATTAATTAAATAATTTGGTTCTGTACCTTTCTCTTCAGCACAGCCGACAAAAGTTTATGATGGGTCAGTCCTCCTGCATGCTCAGATCATTACTGTACCATGTTCAGCGCCTTGGGCTTCCTGACAGGGTTGTGGAAGGCGCTTTATAAATAAAGCTTTGATTTGATTTGATTTGATTCCCTTCCCTTGCTTGAAAATTGTTCCAAAATGAAAGTTGAACCCATATCTTTTTTATCCGTGAATTCAATGCCGTTCGGCGAGTCTCAAATAAAAATTTGGGCATCTTACTGTAAAAAATTATACCATTAATGTAAAAAAGAAACTCTAAATAAACTATGTTCACATCCAGAATCGAACCTGGGTATTCTGTATGGGAGTCAGACATCTTACAAGGTGAGCTACACTCTAGTAACATTCACAGTATCTGTAACATTTATATCCTTGATGACAGCTGAAACAACGTTCAAAGAACGGTTCGGAGCAAAAATGGCTATTTTGTTGCTAATTTGCAGGAAATATCTAGAAGAAAGTTCTGCAGAAAGTAGCTAATGGTCCTCAGAAATGTAGCTAGCTTTGTCACTAGGCGTTAGGAACAGCGACAAAGTGGCACTGCCTCTCTCTCTGCTGCTAAAGCTACGGATAGCAAATGCTACGGGCTATGCCTGAGCGTGAACGCGCATGAAGCAGCCTGCTCGACCCGAGCATCTCTCTTTTTCTGTGATTTTCCAGAAAAACAGGCAATCACAGTAAAAATGCCAGGGCTCATTCTACAGGACCAGGGCATTGCAGGAGAATGTATGAAGAAGACATTTATTATTTCTATACATGTTTTGGCTGTCAAACTTCCATAATGTCTCTTTAAAATCAGGATTTTTCAACATTGCTAATCATATTTGTTTTTTTTTTCCAAATAGTCACAAAATTGTTGTGGAAGTCTGAAGTTCTTATGGAACTCTCCGGTGTGATTTCTGTGTTAGACAACGTCAGAACATGTTGGGAGGGGACAGAAATCAACAAAGAAGTGTAAAAGATTACTAACAGATGATGAATTCTGAACTCAAATGTAAGTCAAAAGATTGTCTAAATGGTTTCAAGAAAACTGGCACAAATATGCATGAGATGAATATGGAGGAGGATGAGAGACAGAAAAGAAAAGATAAGGAATTCTGACATTAATCTCAGAACTCTGAGGAAAAAAAATCTGAATTATTTCCCTTTACTTTTTTTCTGCTTCAACTGCACCAAGGAATTTATGGAGTTTAAACATACACAACGGTATCATATGTACTAAAGTAACACAATAAAGTGGGATTCCAACAGTAAATGTGTTAAATTTTTTCACGGTTTTGTGTCGCAAGCTACTAAATAAATGTAAAAACTTTAGTGTTTACCAACTTTTACATTATTTATCTAAAATGTAATTGTTTTGTTTGAAGCATAAAAGTAAAAAATTATTTAACTTGTTTATTATTTTATTTGGCTTGCCCTTCAGGTCTCCCATCATTAAAACCAAAGAACGGTCAGGAAAAACAAACAAGTAAAGAAACAATAAAACTGGTTATAATGTTTTTAAAAATCTGTGAAATAAATTTGTCTTTCTTCATCAATAAAGGATGAGAAAATAAAACCAGGAAGTGAAGAAATGGTGACACTGAGTCCAACAGAAAAATTCTGGCTTCTCAAAATACTGACACCCATTTAGTTTTCCTAACAGCCAAAAGCTCTCCCACTTGAACAAACTCAAGTAATTGCAAATTAATGCCTCTTTGTGGAATCAGAACCTATTTACCTGCAAAAGAGATTTGGATTAAAAGGAAACATTTCCATGACCTGCTGCAGTTATTTTCATGTGCAGCATCACAGGAATCCTACTTCCCAAGCATCTGCTTCGTGTTGTCCTCCAGCTCTTTGAGAGAGAGCCCTGCACTTACGCTTATGAAAATGAATCATTTTCTGTCATTATTCTGCCTCGCTGTGCTCCTCTATCAGCTGTACTTTTTGAATAAATGGGAAAATGGCAGTTTATGTATTGAACATTCTGCCTGAATTGAAGTCAAATGACAAGTTTTCAAAGCAAACATTCTCTAAATGTTGGACCTAACTGAATCTTCACCTGGGTTGGGCCTCAGACGACCAAATTTTATTAGGATTTTACACAAAATTCTCACCAGATTGTTGTCCACACCGCTCACCTTGTGGGGTATTTTCATACCAAACTAATCAAAAATCAACAGATGAAAAGGATGTAGAGATGAAAGTGGCTCGAGTTAAAATGTGTTTGAAAACATGAACTTGCCTTTCATCAAGAACTTAGTTACTAAAGAGCAAATTGCAGGTTAGAGACTCCCATGAACCAGTGTTTGGAGAAACATCATAGAAACTCGTTTTAAACATTTTTTGTACACATACATAAATTATTTAGGCTTTTAGAGTCATTTCTGTGAGAAAGAATATATATATATATATATATATATATATATATATATATATATATATATATATATATATATATATATATGCCAAACCAAGTGACGTCAGCTGAGGGAGTCCTGTAAGCTTAATCCAGAGAAAAATATGTGGTGTTTCTCAGTGTCAAGGCGCCTGGCCTTGCGAGGCGATGTCTTGCGAGGGCAGGCGCCTTGCTTATGAGGACACTGTCCTTCCTTGGTAAAAGAAAACCGTTAAATGGAACAGACTTGCATCACATGACCGCGGCTTCCATGGCGGTCACGTAATGTCACGTGGCCCGGAAGACAAAGTTATATTTTATACGTATTAGTTTCAATATAAATATATAACAAGCCTTTTACTTTTCAAGTTGTGTAGATGTTTGCTAAATTAAAAATATAAGCGAGTTACTACCTGCTAGCCACCAAAGCTGCAACTACTAAGCAACTAACCAACCATAGATAACTTATTTGGATCTAAAAAAGAACATTTTAAATTAGCTGACTTACTTTTAAACTTCAATACTGTCCCTGAAGTAGCTGCCGGCTTCTGATCTGCTGTCCTTTTGAAAATACTGCGGTGTATTCTGGGTAATTTATGACCAAGGCAAAGCTACAAGACACCTCCCGTGTATCCTTGCTCATCTAGCTAAACGGCTAACAAACGGAGAACACACGCCTCGGTAGAACACGAACACTGGAACACGTCTTGGCGGCTCCCGATGACTTATCTCCTAGGCAACCGGCGCGGGGCCAAGACATCAAGGCAAGGTTCCTTGGCACTGAGAAACACCCATGGATTCTAATGCGGCTCTGACACAGTTAAATGAGGGAATTTTAAATGTTTATAATTCTACGTATGGATCAAAACCATAAAGTTATGGGTTTCCTGCACGCCCCACAGAGCAGAGACAAACCAGAGGGAGAGATCATCGGCCAAAGCAGAGAGATCGTGGAGAAGCAGCGGGAGAGCAGCAGGTGAGTTAACGATGTTAGCTTAAACTTGTGTGCTAACATCACAATATTGTACAGATTACTATCATGTAGCAGACAATTAAAATAGTATTGGTCAGTTAGTATAATATTAATACTAATGAGCATCTGTCAGCTGTCTCATACTTGTTAATATCCATTCATCGTTTAGTGCTCTGAGAGAGGGAGAGAGAGAGAGACGTACTGTCATCCGGTTCTGGAGCTGTTATAGTTCTGAACGACTCATTAATGGAAGTAAAACCCAACGATTGACTTATTATTTACTTCATACATACATTTCACTGTAAAATTCAGTTACTGGTTATTGAAAAAGTAGCTTGAGATATTTTTAGAACCGTTTGTTTTCACGGTTAGCCTAATAATAATAATAATAATAATAATCATTGAACTTATATAACCCTTTTAAGGACACAAAGACACTTTCACACACTCTCACATTCACACACTGCTAGTGATGGTAGCTACTTTGTAGCCGCAGTCGCCCTGAGGCGGTCTGACTGAGGTGAGACTGCTATTTGGCGCCGCCGGCCCCTCGGACCACCGCCAACACAGGCAAGTTGGGTGAAGTGTCTTGCCCAAGGACACAACAGCAGAATATCCCTGGCGGGAGCTGGAATCGAGCCCATGACCCTCCGATCATGAGGCAACCCGCTCTACCACCTGAGCTACTGCTGCATTGTTAGCACAACATTAGCCTCTAGCCTGCCTGATGCCGTGGCTTTTTAGGGGTACAAGAAATAACTGCTGAGTCACTCTTCTTTACGGACTTCAGTTCTTTAGACAACTCTGGAGCTTTGTGCCTGCTGGTGTCAAATTATAAATGGCCGTGCTGCTGCATTAGCTTGCTACAGATTCACAGTCCACCTCACAAACTCACAGAGTGTTACCATCGTCCCTTATTTTGTTTGTCTTTTTGAAAGGATAAAAACTGGTCCCCCCCATCCCAGTCGGCTGAGAATCAAATCTGTTTCCTTCCAACATGACTGAGAGATTTGGCTCTTTGGTGATTGTTTCATTAACTCTTACATATTGCTCCTTTAGAAGTATTACCTGCGTGTTAATGACAGGCCTTTGTTCAACCCTCCTCCATTAACACTCTGTTCCTTTCACTTACCCCTTTAAATTAAACCCTTTCAAATAAACTGTAGGATAAAATCTTACAGCTCACATTTAGGGTTTCAGAGACTGAATAAGTATTTTGTATTTTGAACCCATGGCCATGCTTTCCGAGTTTCTTTAGTTTCAGAGAAAGGCTGTTTTCTCTGATTGCCACTGAGGAAATGCTTCAGTGACCCGATAAAACCAGATTCATTTCAGCCAAGAGAGTTGAAATATTTGAAGCACTACCCCCCATATTTGTCAGTCAGCCTTTCATAAGCTGTATCAAATTCCCAAATCCCACAGTGGAGGTCTTTAGGAAGGATTCAATAATTTTTAATATCAGCTGCTAAGTCAGCCAAACACGCTGAAATCGGAGCTGCGGAGCTTCATTGCTGCTCAAAGTGAAACAGTTTAGGATTTGTTCATTGCCTCTGCCCTTCTTCGCCTGTTGATAAGAAATAAGGGAATTGCAGCTTGATTCCTCCCCCCCCCCCCCCCCCCCCCCCCCCAGTTGGCTTCATTTCCTTCTTGATGCGTTTTTCCATGGAGATAAGAGGCCATGAATACACTAAGTATCCTTGAGGAAATGTGAGCAGAAAGCATGGAGATGATCCAGTTAAGCATGAGTGGTTACTTTAGCTACTCTGCAGTGTGTGTGCAGTTGAAATAATAGCACGATAGGCTCCATTATTGAAAGTGAAAAGAAAACATTTATATAGTTTTGGTCATTACTTGCACAGAGGGAGCGAGTCATATGGAAAAACACTGAGAAATCTTTAGTTGAAGTTGTTTTTGCTCAGTCGGTTTGCATTAATCTATGGCATCGACCATCAAGTCTGATCAAATAAAAGAAATCCAATCATGAAATCTGTGAAATAGTTTTGTTTATATTTATACATAGTCCATGCACCTTTATCCAGAGCAACTCACAAGTAACCTAACATGCGTGTTTTCAACCTTTGGTAAGAAGCCGGAGTGGCTGGAGAAACACGAGGAGAACAGCAACACGTACAAAAACACGCTGAGCATTCTTGTGGCTGCAGAAAACCATTAACAGCATTCCTTCTGCAACAGGTTACGGCCGATTCTTTTATTTTCTTTTGGAGTTTCTAAGACTGTGAAGCTTTTTCTAAGGTTTGTGTTATTCCAGAACGGGTTAGCAAAGCATGATGTAACAGAAAGCTTAAGTCGTCTCACATGAATCCCATTACTCATCGGCTAAGCCCCGGCAGGAAGAAAAACATTTATGTTCTCTATTCAGCATTTTTTTTTTCTAATCTGCGTAGGTGGCTCAGTCTGACCTCACCAAGCCCCTTCTGGCCTTAATGTGAAACTCTGCCTACAGGCATAAAACATGCTATTAAACACCATTCCTTTGTGAATTCTTATTTATCTCTTTCAGCTAATAAACTGCTCCAAATATCATTCAGACCGTGTGGGAGGAGGTAGAAAAAGAAAAGTCACAACTGAAAAATAGATCACAAACATGGTGAAAATTGCAAAGCTTCTATGTCACCGGTTAGCATGTTGAACTTGACTTTAATCCTTCACTGGGGATCCACAAAAAGCTCATCGTTTGCCAGCAGAACACTTAGTGAGATTAGAAATCCTCCCCTAACAGCCGTGCTGTGAGCCAGCTCTGCCAGTTTTAATGTCTTTGTAGATTAGGCACAGCAAGGGGCCATGCTAGGGGTCAGTGCTGAACGCCAGTGGAACTAGCAGCACAACTGGCCAACAGCTGGCTTTGCAGCTTGCCACTGGCTCTGCTGATTAGATGAAGTACTTCAATTTATCCTGTTTACTCCCTCAACCCTGACCGAACGGGTAGACATTTATGTGCCAACCAGAACTCATCCTGTAGAGAATGGAGCCTCTGCAGACGCAACTGCAGTCACACCTTGGGATGACAGCTCAGTTCATTTTAAGATTGGGCTGCATGGTGGCGCAGTTGTTAGCGCTGTTGCCTCACAGCACGAAGGTTGCAGGTTCGAAACTCGGCTGCGGCCTTTCTGCGTGGAGTTGCGTGTTCTCCCCGTGCATGCGTGGGTTTCCTCCGGGTACTCCGGTTTCCCCCACAGATCACAACATGCCCTATAGGTTATAAATTGTAAGTCGCTTTGGATAAAAGCATCTGCCAAATAAATAAACATAAACATAAATAAAAATAAACAAAAGATATGCAAGAAAGAGATTTTTTTTAAAAGGGAAACAAATGGCAAAGAAACCAAAAGAGTGAGACATCAACTCAGAAAGAGAATGAGCAACAAGGAGGTGCGATGCACGGGTTTGCTGCTGCCATTCTTACCATGTTGCCCCCAGGCTTGATGTTTCAGAAATGTTGCATTCAGACCAAACAGGGGTAACTAATTGTACATTTGAAATGCAAAGCCTGCCTACAGGGTAGTTTGGCAGGACTGTGTGTAAAAGGATTTATACGTGTCTGCTTCAGAGAGAGGAGCCAATGCACGTGCATGCCAAAGCGCACGCTTTCCCCGAGTTACAGACTCGACATACCAGCTTTATTTTCTCATCTCAGAAGTATTTCTGGGTTTGATAATGGCTGCTTTGAGACAGCACAGCCAGGAGGGAAGCTAGCATGCTTTGTGCACAAATCAATCAGTCAACTGCCCAGGTTTGATGCCAAAATTACTAGTTTACCTATTTACAGCTGCATGCTGGCTGTGCTTCATAAAGACTCCATGATTGTATAAAGTCCAGAGAAAGCAAATCACACTTGATCGGAGCGATGATTACCAACCAAGCTGCTGAATAATAGAGCCACAATAATAATAATAATAATAATAATGATATTATTATTATTATTATTATTATTGTTAAGAAGAAGAAGAACAAGGACAAAAAAAGATTAAAAATATTTTAAAAATATATAAAATTATTTTTAAAATATCATAAAAAAGGCAGAAGTTGGTAGATGTAGCAGCATGAGAAGAAGTTAATGAAGAAGAATTAATAGGTCACACCAAAGCCTGAACAGGTGAGTCTTCAGCTGCTTTTTAAAGGAGACCACTGAGTCCACTGATCTCAGGCTCAGGGGGAGAGAGGTCCAGAGTCTGGGGGCCACAGCAGCAGATGATCTGTCACCTTTGGTCTTTAGCTTAAAGACCAAGTTCACTGAGAAATTGATTTTTAGCTTTTATTTTGCAATATGATTGGTCACTCTGAGTGTTTCATGCAGGCTGAACATGAAAATAGTCTCCTACACCTATCTCATGCATTTGCTTCTGATAGAAAACAGACGGTGAAACTCTAGGATTAGAAAATCCTGACAGATCTACGTCACACTGTCGCCTAACATTCATGGACTCACTCATCTTGACTCACGACGGGGAAGGCCGTTGTTGGTTTAACAGCAGAGAAAGTATCGATTTGGTTGAAGCTAACCGTTGGCATTAGCAACTCCACCACACAACAGAACTCCTCCAGGCTTGTGGTATTTGTGGAGATAAAACATCAACGTTGCAGAGCAAACAAAGTCAGTGGTAGAGTCATGTTGCTGTCAGCCAATCAGAGGAGGGATTTCAGAATATCAGTAAATAAATCTGCAACTCCTGCTGTCTCTGCTCCCCTCTGCTCTGGCTCACTTCTACTTCCTGAAACCAGAGCGCCAGAGCTTTTTTTCCACAAGGCATTCATTTATACAGAAGAAGAAGAAGAAGAAGAAGAAGAGGAAGAAGAGGAAGAGGAAGAATCAATCTTTTTTTATAGCACCTCTTGAGAAAAAAATCACAAGACCTATCACAAGAACAAAAAGAAAATTTAAATACAAAAAATATATAATTAAATTGGGAAAAGTAAAAATTGTGACCACAACAAATGTGTTGCAAAAACAAGCAAAGTTAAAACTCCCATTAGCCATCACACACCGGTGGAATTACATCTCCGCATTCGACCCATCCCCGTGGGGAGCTTAGCTGCAGCTGTGGCCACGCTCAGCAAAGTTAATTCCTTAATAATGCATTAAATAATATGTTTAGTAATGCTATGTAATGCATAAAAGCAGTAGTTAACATTTTATTTAATGGTTTATTAATGCTTAATAATGCACTAAAAAACGTTACTAAGGCGACCCTTATTGTAAAGTGTTACCGATTTAGATTTAGAGGAAGGGACCACCAGAAAGCTAAGTTTTGTATGTGAAAACATAACACCAACACAGACTGCAGCACTATTACAACGTCTGCTATAGCTGTAAGAGCATGTTGTCCTTTACCATAAAGCAACATAAAGAAGGAACATTGTTAGGTATTGTCTTGGTTTAAGACTCGCTGTCAGACATGCAGGCTCCTCATGCTTAGTTACAGAAGGACCCAATTACACCAGTGCAGAATTAAATATAACACTGTCTTCAGGGATTGATAGAAAGGGTGAAAGACAATCCTACTAAACGTTTTTCACACTTCTGCTGGTTTCCACCTGAAACGCAAAACAACAGTGAAGCCTCTGGATCTGGCAGCTGTGGAATGTCTCACTTGCTGAAATAGCACAATAAAAATATCTAACCGAGTTTATCTCAGCACTAGCAGGATTTTTATTCCTATTCAACAGACAGAACTGAGACACAAGTTTAGTTTAGTTTAGTTTATTTGTCATATGCAAGTTAGCACAGGGTCAACATTGCAGTGAAATGTGTTTGACGAGCAGCGGTCTCCCAGCAGCATAATACAATAGAAAAAAAAGAACAAGGTATAATACAGTAAAAGCAAAATATTAGAGAGTCATGCTAAAAGTAAAAGCTTACTAAATAGATAAGTAAGTATAGATGACTAAATATAAATATATCTAAAAAAAAGTGAGTAGTAACATTAAAATGAAGTAACCAGTGCAGGTTAAATTTTACTTGTGGAGCTGCAGGGTAACATCTGTATCCTGTGTTGTGTGTGTTTAAGTGTAATGGTTGAGTTGTCGTATGGCTTGGTGGTAGAAACGGTTTTTAAGTCTCGTAGTCCGAGCAGGCAGACTCCTGTAACGCCTGCCAGATGGTAATGAGGAGAACAGCTGATGCGCTGGGTGGCTATACAGGGAATACAAATAGAAGAACACTTACTTTTCTCTGACAAATATGTTGAACAAGATTATTCCATTCCAATTTTCTATATAGAGCACATTTTAAAGGTCAAGGATCCTTATTGTGTTTCTGTGTTTGGAAGTTGTGTGAAGTCGTCCTTCAGCTACGTGATTTCAGTAATGATGGTAATCGTGAGTGGACCAAAACTGCCTTGATGAACGAACATAAACTTTATAAACATTCAACAGCTGAAATGATTTCTGTATTTTCTACAATAACAAATTCAAAGTACAAGTAGCTATTTGTAGTATTTACTTTGGAGAAATACTTGAATTCCGACCAAACTAACAGCTGATCCGAGAACAGTCGCAGTGTTTTTTCTCAACAGCATTTCTTCGAAGAAGGGCTTGTTCCAGATAACTACACATCCCGTCCACAGAACCAGCAACCTGAGACGTCTCATTCAGAACCAACCAAGATCAACAACATTCAAATGAGTTTGATTATTTAGAGTTTAAAATAGGATTTCAATTAAAACATTGATTTGGTGCCTTTTGGAAAAAGCTCTGATATTAATCAGATGATGTTAAACCAGAAAATATTAGATATATTTTTCCTTTTATGCAGGCTTTTATTTCCAGTTTCTGCCACTGACAAAGGTCATTTTTGATCTGCTTCAGGAAACAACGTGCTGCTGCTGAATGTTCTTCTGAGGAAAATCAGGGAAGTTTAGGCATTTGATCCTGTAATAAAACAACATTAGCCATTTATGTCTACATCTTATTTTGCACATTTCTTTACATCATGAAACAAGAAGCATCAATTCAATTCTAAAAATCTAAATATTAAATAAGTTGCACACTCAGCAATGCAGGACGTTTTCAGCTGCAGCACGATTAAAGAGACTTAATAAAATAATAAAATTAAAAACAATGAGAGGGGATTAGAGAAGAGTTGGTGTTCTCTTTGAGGACCAGCGGTTTCTTTGATATTAAAAATAAATAAAGCGAGTGAATGAGCGCCTGCAGAGCTCAAAAGAAAACATGAATTTCCAAGCCTATAGAAACTGATTAATGCATTCTCTTTGAAGTCTGGTTTCATGGCCAATTTGTGCTCAGCTTCACTTTCAGATACAAGCCTGTATCATGAAAACATCATCTCACAGGCTAGGACCTGCTCAGCGATAAGTGATGCCGGAGCAGGGATGATGACATGCGGACGGGTGCTACACCTCAGCTAAAAATATGGATTTTTAAAGTACATTAAAAAGCTATTTAATGATGCGCCTGAAAAAGCTAACGGCGTTTGTTTGGTAATTAGATTTAATGAACATTTTGTGAGGATGGATTAGACTCGATCAGATCTATGACTAGAGCCAGTATCTAAATAGGATTGATGCTACTTTTAACTTAAGTTTGACCTTTTTTCACCTTTCAGGCTAACAGACTCATTTCCTGTTTCCTGTGTGTATTTCAGATTGAGTTGTGAACATGCGCCACAGTTTCAGCTAACCTATGCAGACCTTCTAAAATGTGTTTTTTTTTTCCAGATGTATCATGAGCTTTGGTTAATAACCAATAATACCATACAACACCAAGTTTATTTATAAATGATAAATGGTAAATGGCCTGTATTTGATATAGCGCCTTCTAGAGTCCTGGAACCCCACCCCCCAAGGCGCTTTACAACACATTCAGTCATTCACCCATTCACACACACTTTCACACACTGGTGGGGATGAACTACAATGTAGCCACAGCTGCCCTGGGGCGCACTGACAGAGGCGAGGCTGCCGAGCGCTGGCGCCACCGGTCCCTCCGACCACCACCAGCAGGCAACGTGGGTTAAGTGTCTTGCCCAAGGACACAACGACAGCGACAGACTGAGCGGGGCTCGAACCTGCAACCTTCCGATTACGGGACGAGCACTTAACTCCTGTGCCACCGTCGCAATGTGTATAAAGCACATTTAAAGAAGTCATCACCTGAAATGTTCACTTTTCCACTTTAAAGAATGTATAAAATGGCTTCTTGATGATTCTTCACCTGCCGGGAAGCCGATATTTAATATTCGATTGTCTTGGCTTCTTCAACCAGCCCACGTGCACCCCGCGAGAGCGCACACTTCAAAACGAGATCTTGAGTTCTTGCCTTGATGTCGTCACAAAAGCAGGATGTACATTACCATATACGGACAGCGCGGAGCACCGCCGCCATAGCCCGCACTGCTCCGCTTCCCCTCAAATCCAGTTAGTGCCGCCATTACTGAAATCGGTGGAACGTAAAATGTCGTAGCGAGTTTCACATGTGAGCTGCTCAGCTGTCGAACTCCACACATAAATGTGTTTGTTTTACCGGACCAAGCAGCCGGGGACCAGTGGATTAATTTTTTTTTAAACGGCGCAGTTCCTGGAACTCTCCCCACTAGTCTCGTCGTTGCTAACCATTTTAAGCCAGAACGCTTTATAAATTTGAGGCAATATCAGGCGAAGATGGCGTCGAGGATTTGTCTAGAAAGAGGGACCACTCCAACACTGAGAAACTTGCCTGAAATTCAAATGGTAAGGCAGAAGTCTGAATACTCTGCATGCATGCCGGGACGTCATCCATCACAGGGACGTTATTTTCGAAACCTACATTGTCACCACCCCTGCTTCCTTCCACACATATCCATCCGGCACAGCCGAAATATCGCGTGTGCTCTCTCTAGAAAACACGTCCTTTACAACAAAGGGTCAGAAAAGCACTTTTCAATTAATTTTTCCAATACAAATTGTTTTTATGGCGTTGTTTTCCTGTTGGCCAATCAGAAAGCAAGGTAACAGAAACATGCTTCTCCTCTGCCATATTTGTTTATGTGTTGCTGCCACTCACCACACCCAGAAGGACAAAAAGGAGCCAAAGAGGGGCCAGAATGGATGAGTCTCTCAGCCTCAGGGAAGAAACTGCTCCTTAAGCCTGAGTCATACTTCTCTGTCAGCTCCAAAAGGGAGAGACACGCACGGGCAGAGATAATTTGCCCTCATACTTCTCCGTCTCATGGGGAGTGTTACAAAGCAATTCCTCTCCAGGACAGCAGAGGGCGTAGCGCTGTTCTGAGGTATCCTGTCATGTATCGGTCCAAGATAGTGTGTTTATATTGTGTATTTTTGTATATAAGACTTGTTAACGCAGACAAATTGTCTCTCATTCTCCTCCACCTCTTCATGCGCTCGCCACCTCTAAACCCACGTTTCCTGTCATTTCCGTCCACAAATAAAACGCTTGCTGCGTATCTTTTCACTCCTCCAGTCACGGGGAATTAAACATTCATGTTTTTAGAGTTTTTTCACGAGGTATTCTTCAAGCTTCTCTGTGTCTGCCGCTAGTTATCCTCGGCTCTCTTTATGTTTTTGAGGGTGCAATGGTGGCGGTGTAGATGACAGCGGCGTCCTGACCAATCACAAGCTTGCGTTCTCCGTCTCGACGGACGGATGTTTAGAAAAGAGAGCTCGACTCGGTCCGTCCTTGCCGGGCTCTCCAGCAGGCTCGCAAGGACGGATGATGGCGTTGCGTGTCTCCGCGCTGACGCAGATGCATGACTCAGGCTTTAGCTGCCCAACTTTCACCCTGAGGGAAGAAGGGTGAACGCATGGGCTAGATGGGTGGAGTGTGTCATGTTCTTTGTTTTTACTTGTAATAAAATCACTTGCAAGTTCTCCTTACACGTCTAGGAACGGTGAAACACACGTTTGAAAAACACTTTAACGGCAAACCCCGATCATTTTTTGTTTTCACCCTTTATGAATATTAAAGTCTGAAGTCACTGCCTGGGAAATGAACTGAGTGGCGTTACCTTCGGTGAGCAGACCATAACAAGAAATTGGCTCATGAATGATGTTGTGAGACCTCATTCACTCAAACTGTCACTGAAAGAACAATGCCATTTTCTCTGTAGTACCTGCTAAATATCAGCTATTGGAGGCTTTGAACACCTAATACATTTCACAAAAGTCATTTTCTTTCTGCCAGTTGAACGCTTCGACCATACTTCATGAATCCTTCGCCGACAGCTGGGAGCTCATTTTTTAAAAACCCTTTCTCCTGCTTGTCTCCTCCTGCTGTGAGTTATACCGCCGCCCCTAATGGCTCACGAGGCTTGTAATGATGACAGCGTAAGCAGTGATTTGGCTCTGGTCATAAGATGAGATCATAAGGTTATCAGAGAGGTGCTGCTTTTGCTCGTGTCTCCTATTTCCTCCCCTTTAAAAAGCCCATCCGATCCATTCGTTTGAGTCTGTGGTTATTTCTTAGAGGCTGGGTATAAATGAGGCTACTCATGTGTGAATACACCTCTGACAGTAGTCACAATTCAGGCACTTCTGAAAACGGCCCATAAACAACGGAGGAGGGCCAAAGATGCTTACAGAGGCAGTAAGTGTGTTTGAAGTAAAGCACAAGTGTTGCTGCAGGAAGCAGCGGTCCGTTCAGGAAAGTCCCGGCCTTTATGTTGATTCATTACTCTATTAGACCCAGTGACAGAGATAAGGACCAGCATGTTTCAAAGTGATAGCTGACCTCTGCGTTTTACCCATTCCACTGCCAACGCTCCCGCAGTGGCCTCTGCTTTTCAAATACCCACAAACACAGGTGAGATAACAGCCTGAAACACACACACACACACACACACACACACACACACACACACACACACACACACATGTCCACCAAAAATAAAGATTCCACACGAGAACAGATGGACAAGAAATCTTAGCACACACACCACCCAAGCAAACATGAAAGGATTTCCACAAAGACATGTTTGTGTGCACAGAGTAAAGAAAAAGAGCAGGATGTAAAAATTCCTCATTACAGGGTACCTGCGGGTCCTTGAAAAGTCTTTAAAAGTCTTAAATTTACTTTTCCAAAATTTAAGGACTTGAAAATCTTTAAAAACGACAAATAATCCTTAAATACAGTTTCCAAAGGTCTTAAATCACCAAAGACCCAAGAAACAAGATTATTTTATTTCTATAAAATTTTTGTGAATTTCTAGTTAATGTTCAGCATTTTTTGTGTATGATGGTTGCCGTAAGCGGAACCGTACACATTCAGTTGGTTGTGAAAGGGGCTGTTTTTAGATGAGCACATTAGCTGGTTAAGCTAGTGGGAGCTTTCGCCATGGGGAAGTGCAAGATTAATGGTAACTGGATGGCTAATCCCACGTTCACGACGTGGTTAGCGCCGGTTCCAGGCAGTAGCTGGAAAATATGGCAGGAATTTAATTTAAAAAATTAGCTTAAATTTGGTCAAAGTGGCCTTAAAAAGGTCTTAAAAAGTCTTAAATTTGGCTCCCTTAACGTGCAGATACCCTGGACTAAAGTGTAGCGGTCACACTTTATCGCGTCACGACTGCAAATTCATTTTAACCAATAAGATGTGATGATTCCATATAAATATGAAACATCAATCTGATTGATCTTTGAATGTTTAATCAGAAGAGTCTAGGGTTCTTTACTTGTTCAGGGACCATAAACACACTTCGTATTAATTCAGAGTCAGTATATAGTTTAAAAGGAATTTTATTATTTTCTAAACTAATGATAATACATGACAAGATATGAATAATGAGATGTGATGGAGTGGATATGCGGTGATGTGTGAGGTGGTGTGATGTAAGCTAGATGTTTATCAGAATATTTGTATCTGAAAGAAATTGTGAAATCTGGGTGTAAAAGAATTTGTTGTCTGCTATAAACTAGAGAGTTGATTATTAATAAAACAGCATCAGACGCAATCGGTTGTGTCTACAAACCCTGGTGGAGACCCCCAGCAGATCCAGACTGTCAGAAGTCAGGTGGACCTCATGGCTCCGGATTTTGTAGATTAAACACCGATACGACCCGTCCAGTCTTGGGATGTCTCCAGGTCACAACAGCAGCTGGAATGCTTGTCTGCGTCCAAGGTGGATGTGGCTCTTAGGAAGCCACCTGGCTGTGTCAGCTTGCAGCGTGCAAACAGGCTTTTGACTGTATTTCAAAAGAGACGTCTCAAGGATGCTTTTTCTGAATTGGCCGGTTCGGAACTCCGCTAGAAACTGAATTATTCAGGAAGTAATTCCTGTTTTGTTAAACCACAATGTTATGATTTCCGGCCAAGTTTGGCCAATCAGATTTTGACACGTTTCTGAGTATTTACCAACATCCCTCAGAAAGCCACTCCTTCCTTCAGATACAAAATTGTTTTTTACCTTAATACGTATCTTATTGTAATGTATATGAGTGTAAACAATGATTAACTTGTTAGATCAAACACATAGTGATTTGTGATATAAATGGATCATTGTACGAACAACATTCGTTTCAAATTCATTGATTTAAGCACAGGCTATTCAAACATTTGATCTAGACATCTTGTTCATTCGTCACATATGATTTTTTAACTTATGAGTTGTAAAGCCTTGAAGGATTTGTGTAGGTTCACTTTTATTCAGAGTGAGGTACCCAGCAGTCTGGGCAGAGAGAAGGGCTTTTGCGGGAGACCTTGACAGTTTGTTTATGTCTGCGTTGAAGAACAATAAGTGAGCAAAAGTTTGATTTGTGCGTCTGAATCCTCCAGCTGGTGTAACCTTGACTTTGCAGCTCTGGCGTGTATGAAAGGTTACTGTGTCAATTCGATGGTGAAAACTGACCCTTTTGATTGCCTAATTTCTGTCTTTAGTGCTGTTGCTTTGAAATAGACAGCAAGAGACCCGCTTGCTAATTATTTCAAAACAGATCCCTTCATCTGACCCTTCTCAGAGAGCAAGTTGCTAGGGGAAACCCCACAACCAGCTGATGCCAATAGTTCATTCCATCATGACACGGAAAACCCACAGAGTTCCAAGTCAAGGAAACCTGACCAGCCCCGACCTCAAAATCCAATATGGCTGCCTTGAGCATGGAAAGTTTTTAGAAAAGGAGTAATAATATTTTATATCACTTCCGCTGGCAGGGCCGGCCCAAGTTTGCAAATGTGGCGACTGCGTGGGGCCCCCACACTGCCATGGGGCCCCAAGATGACTTGAGAAAAAATGTTTTAACAACTTCAAAGAATGCAAACTAAATCATTTAACAAGAAAAATGATTTGCATATTATTTTCTATATTGTGATTTGTATTTCTGGTGTCCTGATTGCACATTTTACGCATCTAGTCCAAATTTTAAGAGCAAAAGACAGGAAATTGAATGTGTTTACTACTAATTCAGTGTGTTTCTGCTGATGATACATTCAAATATATGCCACACCCAGGGCCGGGTTATCATTGCAGGGGCCCCTGGACACAATGTGCCTATGTTGTCAATCTATGGGACAGTGGGGCCAAGAGTCTGCTGTAAAAGAGATTCCACTGTCAAAGTACAACAGAAGGTAATGCAGAATTATTCAAAAGATCATACAGTTATTGAGTAGTTTGCAAAGAAGAAATATCTGCATATTTTTTGTTTGTCTCCTGTCTCCTTCCTCCTCTTGTCTTCTGTCTCCTTCCTTGTTACAGCTGTTGTTGTTTGCCTCAGAAATCTGACTCTGCAGAGGACAATCAGTGCTTTGACTCCTCCACCTCCCACCTGCACAGCTGCACTCACTTGGGCTGATCACCTCCTGAGCAGCATAAAAGGGAGAGCTGCCAGGAGGAAGGGAGATACTGAATCTGTGCCAGTTCTCTCATGTGCTCCATTTGTTTGTGTTTCAATGGCTTTTAAATGGGTTTTAGTTGTTTAAGCTTGGTGAAGCTTAACAACTTTTAGAGGTTTTTAACAGACGAGGGTCCAGAGTGCTGGCTTCCTCTTGGCTCCCAAACTTGTGTGTAAGTCAGTGGACT
Organism: Nothobranchius furzeri; assembly: GCF_043380555.1. NCBI lineage: Eukaryota > Metazoa > Chordata > Actinopteri > Cyprinodontiformes > Nothobranchiidae > Nothobranchius > Nothobranchius furzeri. Next base: position 73,936,738 of record NC_091748.1, read on the forward strand.
TTGTTTTTGTGAATGTTTGGGAGCATTCGGATGTCTGTTTTAAACGTAAACCCTTGGCCATTTTAACAATGTGTTTTAAGTACCTTTAGATTTGGAGCTTTTTGTAATTTTAAAATCCTTTTAATAAAATCAATGTTTACAATTTTAACACCTGAAACACATGCCTCTGTGTTACTCCCTGTCCTTCTCCTTATCCACCAGTAGAGGATGTAACATTCCTCCTCTTGTCTTCTGTCTCCTTCCTCCTCTTGTCTCCACAGGGCTGCATGACTTTTTTTTTTTTAAGTCGACCGTCAAGTAATGAAATTTGAGTCGGGGGTGGGGGGTTTGTTCGCTGGAGTTTTTGACAGTTAAAATTGTGCCCACATTTTCTAAGTTAAACATCCCTTCTAACAGCAGTAGTTTTTGCATCTTGCTTCAGCCCCCCCCACCCCCACCCCCACCCCCGCGCAGCGGCCGCAAACTCACTGCTGCGCCTGCAGCCTCTCAGAGTTCCTGCTGCTCTAAACATTAAAATAATTATTTCATTTTCTGTTCCTTACTTCTGATTACCTTCAATGGTGTCTGTTTGGATCTACCGACCGCAAAAATAGCGGAGTGTGCGCTGTGCACCGGCCGCATCGGTGAGGTGCGTCACCGGAGGACAAAACAGGTGATGCGCCCCGCTCCACAGCAGCGAAACGCATCAGGCACAAATAAAAGACAGAGAACATAAAAGGAAATGAGCCGACATGAACGATCGTGTGTTAAATTTGTTTTTGAGGTGGAGACACCTGATTTGATAATGTTACTGTGGCCGTGCTCAGGACGCAGATGCAGGGCGTCAACGATCAGAGCTTTGCATGCGCAAGCTGGTTAAGGTTAGGATGGGGTGAGGGGAAGTTTAAATTGCAAGAGGGTAAACGTCACAATTCGGTCAAATGTCCGTTTTCCCGCGGGAGTCAGATACCGACGCTCTGGCACAGCGCGTCTCCTCCCAACGAGCAGGGGCTCGTCACCTGCTGTCTTTTCCCAGGACTGCATCTTGTCGGTCATTATCACGTGACAGCGACTAGTCGATGAAAGGCACAAAAACTGACCACAGAGCAGTGAAGTCGACTAGTTGATACAACCCCTAGGGCAGAGCTCTGATCGTTGATGCGCCCCAGACAGCTGCATCCTGAGCAAGGCCGCAGTAACATTCTCATGTCGGCTCATTTCTGTCTTTTATTTGTGCCTGATGCGTTTTACTGCTGCGGTGGAACGGAGCGCTTCACCTGTTTTGTCCTCTGGTGATTTCACCTCACCGATGCGCACTCCACTATTTTTGCGGTCAGTAGATCATTTTGAACTGCAGTTCAAATGTAACTCATGAGGCGAAAAAAATCCTGCATTATGTCCCAAAAAGTCTTGGGTCGGCCCTGTCTGCTGGCTTGTCCAACACTCCCTGCATTGTTCGAATCTATAGGACTTAGAAGAGTGCAATGCCATCGGCTTCAACTGGTAGTCATTCTGGTCTCTGAGCACAGTCAGTAAGTCTTACTGGTTTACTGACTTGCGACAAAATCAAGTCAGTTCTGATTTGACTCTAGTCATGTGTCGGTTTCGGCCGAAACGGCTCATAGAGCCGGCTCTTTGAAGTGTAGACTCCTTGGAGGAATCGGACCACAGCAGTTTCTCTTTCTTTACACAAACATGACCAGACTACTCACCTCCCCTCGAGTTTCTTCCCTGGATCCATGTCAACCTGGACTGGAAACTCACGTTGCCAGAGGAAACGAGAGAGCGCTAAACACCAATTTTCATTTTCTAGATCCAAACATCTTTTGTCATTCATGACTTTAAATGGTGTTTCTCTTTTTGGGACGCCGGTAGTTTGTCCTTGACGTGGTAGCAGCCAGCCGTTTCTTCTCTGGGATTATCGAGCGGAGAACCTCTCACACCAGTGGAGTTCTGTTACTCAATACGTGAGTATGTAATGAATGAAGACCCAAGGAGGTGTGGTGGTTCAGTGAAACCGACAACTGGATGGTCCATTGTTATTGGTCTGCAGGAGAAAACCAGAGCAAGCATGCTAACTCCAAGCAGAAAGGTCACAGACGGGAGTTGTACCAGCAACCGTCTTGCTGGGAGGCAACAGTGCTATCAACTGTGCCATCATTCTGTCCTGTTCTAAAACATCTCAGTCATAATTTGATAAACACAAACTTTATTCTTTATTAAGATCGTGAGAAACGTCCTAAATGCCATTTAAATAGTTCATTCATTAAACATAAAGGTTAAACCATATTATTATTATTTATTTATGTTTTACGTTAACTTTTTATGCAAAAGTCACTGAATATTTTAAACTGTCAATTTTTTACAGATGATCCTTAAATAATTACTGTTCACAAAAAGGTCATTTCACAATTATGACACTATGATATGGATGTCACATGTCCCTCGGATCTGTCTATCCCTGACTTGCTGCTTTCACCTTCACTGATTCTTGTTTACATCTCTCATTTGTACCTCGTGGCTACGTCAACGACTGCCTGACCACATCATCGTCTGACCGTGGCAATTAGCCTTCAGCTAATGACAACCACTTTATGTTCTCTTATGACCAAAGGTAATTGGTTTACACGTGGATTTGTATCGCAAACGCGAGCCTAATTCATCTCTCCTGCATGAAAAGAAACGTGCTGTCAATCACTCGGGCATGCCGGCTCTCATTTTTCCATTTCAGCTTATTGACACTAAACACTGCTCTTTTTGGAGCCCGTCGGCGAGGATCAAGACAATCCATCTTGACAGGCATGCCGCTATCCAAACTGCCACCTATTTGAATCGCATGCATTTCCAAATCTGAGCTGCTTAGAGAATCTATTTTCTTCTGGCTTTGGCACAGTTTTGCGTCGTTGTTAATGTGACCTAATGCATACACCCCAGGTACGCCTATGAATGAACCTAAACACACAAGGACAAAAGTAAACATGTGAAGCCGAAATAGCAAAAACATCCATTTGATTTGCTGCTCTTTAACAGGATTAGTACGTTCATCAGAAAATCATGTGCATGTGGCCCTTCGGTGGGGGATGTAGGTACTGCATGTGACAGTTTTAGCTATTCATCTGAGCCACCTTTGCCCCACTGGCATGGCAGGAAGCTAGTGCCTATCTCCAACCGTCATTGGGCAAAAATCAAGGACACATTGGACAGATTGTCAGTCCATCTCAGAGACACAAAGAGCCGAGCATTCACACATACTCACACCAGGGGAAAATTTAGGCTCTCTGAGTAGCCTCACATGCATGTTTTTAATCTAAGGGAGGAAAAGGGAGTACCTGTTGAAAACCCATGCATGCATGGGGAGAGCATGCTAACTCCCTGCAGAGACTGCAGCCGGGATTCATTCCTGTGACCTTCTTGCTGCAAGGCAACAATGCAAACGACTTTCAAGTTTTCAATTCAGTTTGAGTTTATTTTTATAAAGCGCCAAATCACGACAAGAGTCGTCTCAAGGCACTTCACATAATAAACATTCCAATACAGGTCAGTTCATTAAGCCAATCACTAAAAAGTTTCCTGTATAAGGAACCCAGCAAATTGCATCAAGTCACTGACTAGTGTCAGTGACTTTACAGCAATCCTCATACTAAGCAAGCATGCAGCGACAGTGGAGAGGAAAACTCCCTTTTAACA